>NW_021604760.1:2900758-2909305 GCF_004785775.1 Grammomys surdaster | reverse complement strand
GGTTTCCAGATGAGGAAGCAAATGTTCAATTCAAATGTTTGCATTCTGACTTTAGCATGGTTCATTGCTACTGTAATGTTCTTATTTGAAATCTATGCAAGAAAGTGAGAGATTTTTTGCTGTGTCAAATTTTTTTTGTTGGTTTTTTTTTTTTTTCTCTTCAAAGGTGTTTATTTCCCAGTCAGAAGGGAACCAGGGTCAGGCTCCTCGGAGGCCTGTCCGAGGCCTGGGCCTGGCAGACACCACATGATAACGGAGGACAGAGAGCAGAGGCAAAGGAGACAAGCTTCCAACTTTGTGTACTTGGTCCCACGTTTGTCCTGACTGAGTCCAGGAAGGGCCTGTCCAGAGACGGTGGCACTGACAGCACATAGGCTATCCAGCTGCCTCAAATGGAGTCAAAAAATACTGACAGGCCATGTACAAGATTCTAGGTCACAAGAGAGACAAGTAAGGCATGAGACCTTTGGCTTTGTTCCCCAGGGGTGCTCTGTGGGGACAGAGGCTATGAGTGCTGCCTAAAAGGACAGAGAAAGCAGAAGGGTTGGCGCTCTCCACCCTCATCCTCCCTCTTAGCTGGGACCTGAGACATTGAGTTTTGGCAGTTTGATCTCCTAACTACTGGAGCCATCTCCAGCCCTGGCCTTGGGGAAGAGCTGGCCAAGCCTGTCAAAAGCAACAGCAGCATACCCCAGGCTTCCCTGGGCAGGCCAGCAGCGTGGTAACAGCATCCAAGGCCAGGACAAGGGGATGTGCTCACAGACAAGTAAATTAGGAGTAAATGATGGCCCCCAGTACATGTTCTGCATGTTAAGACATCGTGGTTAGACAGTGACTGACAGTGATGGACAGTCTGACCAGATCACTGATGGAACTGAGGGACAACTCAGCCTTTAGCCTGGGCTGGGGCAAAAACACAGTGGGTTGACCAACCCAGTAGTCCGCTGCCTTCTAGAAGTTAGGGCCGAATTAGGGACTGAGGAAGGAACTGGCGGGGTACAATAGTTTGGAGGCCTGAGCTGGAACCCCTCCAGTGCACAGACAGACAGACACAGCAATACTAGAGACCTCAGTGGGCTGTGGGCAGGAGGTGGAGTAGGGGCACGAGTGGATCAGAGAGGACTGTCAGCACTTTGGTTTGGGGTAGGGAGGAACATGTTGGTCCTTCTGCTTGTCATCCTGCCCAATTTTTTTTTTAAAGATTTATTTATTTTATTTATACGAATACACTGTTGCTGTCATCAGTCATACCAGAAGAGGGCATCAGATCCCACTACAGATGGTTGTGAGCCACCATGTGGGTGCTGGGAATTGAACTCAGGACCTCTGGAAGAGCAGTCAGTGCTCTTAACCACTGAGCCATCTCTCCAGCCCATCCTGCCCAATTATTAGCTGGGAGTCCTTCCATTCCTTTTTGACGGTGAGGTTCCACTCCTAGGACAAGTGGTCAGTCTTGTCACCATCTGTGAATAGAGATGTGATCTTGTAGCTGTCCCGAGCAAGCATGCCCTTGCGGGCTTCCTCCATGCGTGTCAGGAACTCATACTTCTCAGGTCCATAGCTATGGACCATGTAGTCAGTCTTGTCAACCTGACTGCCTATCCTGCATGTGTGCTGGATGGACACCATGCCTGACACACTGTTCACCTGGAAAGAGACTTTTATCCCATATACCATCCTTTCAGCACAAATGACTCTTTCTGGAAGCTCTCCAGATCAGCTGTCCCATGCCGCACAGAGGTCAGTCAGGTTTTGATGATTTTGGGGACACCAGGGTCCGTAGAGACAGCCACTTGGCCCAGTCGGGCCTCCTTGTGTGTGCAGCATTGCCTTTGCCCAGTTCCTGGATCTCCTGGATGCTTTTGGTTAAAGGCTCACTTTCCTTGCTCTCTGTCATTATTTGGGCTAGCCTGCAACACCAGTCGAGGTCTGTGTCCCTCTCATATGTTTGACTGTCAGCGAACAGGAAATATGAGCGGTAATTGAGGGCTCTTTTACCCTTCCCATGTCTCTGCATTTTCTCAGTCTTTCTAGTCTTCCTCAATTTACCTATTTAAGACTTTGATCTTAAGGGTAGCTGAAATTTTATTTTGTCTTTTTTTTTCCTTCAGATTTAAGATTTAAGGGGCTGGAGAGATGGCTCAGAGGTTAAGAGCACTGGTTGCTCTTCCTGAGGTCCTGAGTTCAATTCCCAGCAACCACATGGTGACTCACAACCATCTGTAATGGGATCCAGTGCCATCTTCTGAAGACAACACTCATATAAATGAGTACTACGGTGTACTCATATAAATAAAATAAGTAAATAAATCACTTTAAAAAGATTTTAAAAGATTTAAATTATGGTCTGTTTCATTTGTTTATGTGTATGTGTGCATATGTGTATAAGTGCTCTGAGAGGCCAAAAGAGGGCATTGGATCCCTGTTGCTGGTGGAACAGGCAGTTGTGAGCCACCTGATGTGGGTGCTGAGACGTGAGAGCCTGGGTCTTCTGCAAGAACAACCAGCCCTCTTAACCCTGGAGCCATCCCTCCGGTCTTGAAGTTCCATTTTCTAAATCATCACGGCGGACACGAGCGTACACCTGCCTGTCCAAAGTCTGATTTCAAGGAGACTTGAGGGTTCACCTGCTGATTGTGATCCTCCCTTTTTAACCAAATACTGTGACTATTTCAATGAAGCTCTTATGCAATTATAACAGAAAACAGATTTATGTTGAACTACAGACAAAGCTACAGCAATAAAAATCAAAGGCACTAATATAGCCTTATTCATGGTCTTGTTGCTCTGGAATTTAATACTTGCACACAGCATGCTATGGTCCTGACTTCTCTTCTGAATGCTTTCTGCCTCCCAGAGACCCAATCCTTGCAGAAATTTGTCTTCTGAAAACAACAGGAAGTTTTGACTGGGAAGGAAGCAACAGTCTAGAATATACCAGCAATAAAAGATCTCTTAGCCTCTCCAAATTAAAACACACAATTCAGTTGTGTCTGAGAACATATGGACTCTCCCGAAATCTATTGTTTGAAATATTTTTAGTCTGTTAGTTATTTACTCAGAAATTACCATGACAACAAACTTATGCAACACTCACAAGTTCCCAAGGCAAGACCCTTGAAGGGTCACTCGGGATGGAGGCTTGTGCTGAAACTTGTCTCTCTCCTGCATCCACATATGTCATTGTCAGTCAGAGCCCCTCTTACCTCTTGGCCCAACCTTAGAGGAGCAGGCCTCTGTCCAGAGCAGAGCCCAGACATGCCAGGGGCAGAGAACGGAGGAGCCTTTAGGGAAGTTGAGATTTGTTCATGTCCATCTGATGCTAAATTGGGGCCCTAGGAGAGAAGGGCCTGTTCTTCCCAGAGCTGTCCTCCCACCAGTGCTTCCATTCTGCCCCTGGCACTCTGTCCTGCTGGAGGAGTATGCTAGAAAGAGGGTTTCACTCCGACCTTTAATCTCCAGCTCAGCGCCACCTTGCCTTGGCTGCTGCCTGCATACTCTCCCTGGTTCTCCTTCCCCAGCTCTATATCTTCCCCAGGGCTCCAACCCTTGAATCCCTTTCAAAATTTTCATTTCTTTTTCTTCTTCTTCCTCTTCTATCTTAGAACCATCAAGGCTTTTATCCCCCAATCTTCCACAGCTTGCCTTCCTAGGTCTACCCACCGACCCAGTGCATCCTGACTTTCTTGTCAAATTCCAACCCAACAGCTAACTCAGCACATTTTAAAATATAAGTCTGCATATCTCTCAGTCTAAATAATTTGCACATAAGTGTTTTTTTTTTTAATTTGGGCACATTTTTGTAAATACCAGGGATTGGCTAGAAATAAAAATTTTAATTTGTCATCACCTTATTGTTATTCATCATCATCATCATCATCATATTTTAGTCTTTTGAGATGGGGCCTCACTGTGTAGTTCTGGAACTCCCCATGTAGACCAGGCTGGCCTCAAATTCCTGAATCTGCCTCCCAAGTGCTGGGCTTAAGTATGTACCACCATGCCCAGCTTATTATTTTTTCTATTATGTTCTAGAAAGACTTAGATAAAAAAGGCCGCTGGCTAAAAGTTAAAAACTTTAGGTGGCTTTGGTGGGGCACACCTGTAATCCCAGCTGGCAAAAGGGAGACGGAGGCAGAAGGATCAAGGGCTCCAGGTTGGTCATCCTCAGCTATATAAGTTCAGGGTAAGTCCAGCCCAGGGCTCCAGTAGACCCTGGGTCAAACAACAGCAAATAAAGTATCTAGAAGATAAAATAACCCTTAAGACTGGATGTGTGTCGACATGGGAACCCTGGTTGTGCTCCTTGCGTTAGCAGCAGGTACAGTTCTGCAAGCTGAGCCCAAGCCCACTGTGCTGGAAACCCTTTCTAACCTTTCATAACTGACTTATGGCTAGGCCACGCCCCTCTCCACTTGAACCCCACAGAGCTGGGCTCTTTGTGTTATAGTTGCCTGCTGGCTCCCCATGGGCTCCAGGGTGCTGAATGCACTAGCAACCCTGCCTGACCTCTCCAGTGCACCAGAGCACCCATCCACTCTGCAGCAAGACTTTCTGCAGCCCTGAGAGGGGCAGGGCAGGGAAAAGCCACTTGTACCCTCTTCTGTGACCCCCTCTTCTGGCAAACACAGAATCCAACAGACACTCATCTGATACTACTTTCTTTCTTGAGATGAAATCAGTTCTAAACAAGAGGTGACCAGAGCAGGCAGGAGTGGGGATCAAGTCGTTTCTCCAGAGAACACAGTACTCCCAAAATACCATATGCATTTAGATTTTCCATTGCCCAATGGAGAAATTAAATTAGGAGTGCAAAGGGATTGGGTTTTTATAGCTAATTGTAGCCTTGGCTATCCTGGAACTTATGTAGACCAGGCTGGCCTCAGAGATCTACCTGTGTCTGCCTCTCAAGTGCTGTGATTAAGGCATGAGTTTGTCAAGGCCATGGTGGCTTGTCCCTGTCAAATATCTTCTTGGGGTATTTCAGGGTGTTTCAGTGTGGCAATTGGCTCTCCTGCTGCCCTGGCAGTCTGGGGCCATTCCTAACAAGCAACAACACATAAGAAGCTCCAGTCAGTTTCTGTTGCCTCTGGGGACTCTTCCAAGTCTAACTAATGCATCTTTTCAATGACTTAGCCTCCAGCCCAGCCACAGAGAGGGACGACTTCCTGGAGGAGACAGGCGATATGAAAGAATTCTCAGGTTGATGGAAGGAAAAGCTTTGGGTGTCGTGAGAATACCATAGACAGACTGGAAAGTGTAGCACTACCAAGCCTGCCAGTCAAGCACAGATGGATAGGGACAGAGGATGAAGGAGGATGTGGCTCAGTGGTAAGGGCCTGCTTAGCAAGACCTTGAGCTCATTTTAAAAATATATTTATTTTTGCCAGGCAAGGTGGCACATGCCTTAATCCCATCACTTGAAAGGCAGACACAGGTGGATCTCTGTTTGAGGCCAATGCCTTCTTTCGAGTAATAGATTCTGTTGGAGGTTGCCAGGTGCGTGAGAAGCAGAACCAGAGCCCGATTGGTTGTGAAGATCCTGGCTGAAGCCGGGTATGAAGCTGATAGGTGGCACAGGCTAGTAATCCCAGCAAGTGGCAGGTTGAGCCAGGAGTTTGTGGCTAGTCTGGACTTCAGAGTGAGGCTGGTCTTGGACAACAAAGACAAAAGCTGAACTTTGTAATGCAAATGTCTAAAACTGCCCTTGCAGACTCTCTTACTGCTTTAATCCTTAAATCCCACTGACCCATCATTCCATTCCGCTCAGTGGTTAAGAGCACTGATTGCTCTTCCAGAGGTCCTGAGTTCAATTCCCAGCAACTACATGGTGGTGGCTCACAACCATCTGTAATGGGATATGATGCCCTCTTCTGGTGTGTCTTAAGACAGCAACAGTGTCTGCATATACATGAAATAAATAAACAAATCTTTAAAGAAATGAGATCATGCCTTTCCCAGCCAGTGGTCCTGTGTTCCCTGGCATGGGTGACCTTTCCCAGTACGTCAGTATCCGTCCCTGCTAAGCCTGCTATGATCTGCAACAATATAGTCACCGTGAGCTACAAGGCAGACTTCCTGCTTCCAGAAGATACAGAGTAGGAGGAATATGTAAAAGGTTGTCAGGGTCATCACGTGACCCACAAATACTCATGTGAACTACAGAGGGATCTAGGAGATAAGTTCTTTTGATCTTGACTGACTCTTCTGGGTCATGATGGAGGCAGGGCTAGACTAGCATGGGCTATAGAGTGAGACCCTGTTTCAAGAATCAAAACAAATGAGCAAAAAGAGCAAACATGTCTCTTATGAAGCCACCAGAAGCTGGGGAGAAGCAAGGCTGTGGAACAGCTAAAGGCCTGCATCCTAGGGGATAGACTGTCTTTCAGAAAGAATCAGTTTCTAGAGAAACATGTATAGCAGCCCCTGAAGGCCTTTGGTGGTAGAATTCAAAGTTTAAACTTGATTCTAGATTCTAGAACTGGTTTCAAAATCTGTAGTTTCCTGAAGCTGGTACAGTGGCCCATCTCTGAAATCATAGCACTTGGGAAGTAGAGACAGGAGGATCAGGAGTTCAAGGTTAACTTTGGCTCCTTGGTGAGTTCCAGGCCAGCTTTGGCTACATGAAACTGTCCCCGTCCCTCCCTCAGTCGATTTTTCTTGAGTAAATAGCATATGTGGACAGTTATGAAAAATTCATGGGGTCTCAAACACTATACAGTGAAGTCTCCTGTCACCTCCTTTCCCTGCCCCCTCCTCAGAGAGGACAGTGTGGGTGTCTCTCCCCTTGCTTTCCACAGGAGGTAACTCTCCAGCCGCACTGGGAATTTGCTAGAATGTAAACTCTCAGACCCAACACAGACTCAAGAATGGGGATCTGCACTTTAACTGGACTTTCTGGTGATCTATGTGGACATTAGACTTCAAGACGCAATTGCCACCACTGTGGTAATCAGTGAGGGAGATCATGCCTGTTAAGATACCCAAGGACCACAGTATGGTGGTGTACAGCCTCATCTACGGTCCCAGAACTTGAGAGGTGGAGGCAGGAGCATTGCTGTGAGTTTGAGGCAAGCTAGGAACAAATGATAAAGGGGAAAAAAGAGAGAAACATATTGATCTATTTTTTTAATGTCTAAGAAATTTTCTGCTGGACTTAAAACCCCACATCTCATTGTACTGGAGTCCAGGAGTCTATGAAGTCACAGCACTGGGGACCCAAGCTAGGGTCCTAGGAAAGAGTTCCTTCCTCCAGCCATTGAGGCAATGCAAGACTCAGATGGCTAAGCTCTGAACAGAGACCCCCTTTCTTTCAAGAAATGCTGAAACACAGACATTTTGACATCACAACTGTCCCAGTCTTAAACATTCTGTCCTGAGTGCCCCTGACAGAACTGAAAGTCAGACATTGCCTTAACCTTCAGCCCCTGAAAAAGCCTGTGCTTTAGCAATGTCTTCTGCGGTCAGCCACTCTGTTCCTAGCCTGGGCCACTAGGAGAGAACAAGAAAAGATCTGGATGTGTGGCAGTGGAATTTTTCATGGAGCCTGTCTTAGGGTTTCTGTTGTTATGAAGAAGCCATAACTACCAAAAGCAAGTTGGGAAGAAAAGGGTTTATTTTATTTGGCTTATATTTCCACATTATAGTCTGTCATTGAAGGAAGTCAGGGTAGGAACTCAAACAGGACAGAAACCTAGAGGCAGGAACTGATGCAGAGGCCATGGAGGGGCGCCGCCTACTGGCTTGTTTGTTCTTCATGGTTTGCTCAGCCTGCTTCCTTATAGAACCCCGGAGCACCAGCCTGGGGTGACACCACCCACAGTGGACTGGACTCTCCTCAATCGCTAATTACAAAAATGCCCTATACGCTTGCCTACAACTTGATCTTTTGGAGGGATTTTCAGACCTGAGGTTTTCTCTCCTCATATGACTATAGTTTGTGTCAAACTGACATAAAACTAACCTGGTCACAACCTGAACCCGACATTTACAAGGCTGTGCAGACCTTGGATGAGTTATTTAACTCTCTCTTTGCTTCTGTTTCTTCAAATAGAAGATGGAAAAAAATACTAGCACTTACCCATATCTAAAGCTCCCTCCAACTTTAGTTGTTGTTTTGAGATTTTGTTTGTTTGTTTGTTTGTTTGTTTAGACAGAGTTTCTCTGTGTAGCCCTAGTTGTTTTGGAATTCACTTTGCAGACCAGGATGGCCTCAAACTCACAGAGATCTTCCTACCTCTGCCTCTCAAGTGTTAAAGCCCTTAAAATTCATGACTGGACCTAAATACAGTTGTCTCTTGTATCCAAGGGGGTTTGCATCTAAGGCATCCGAAGGATACCAGAATCCATATACCCAAGTCATTTATGTAAAATGGCATAATGTTCTCTATAACCCACACACTTAAGTACTTTATTTAGTTATTTAAGTTTTTCAGAGTTGGAGTTCAAACTTCCTGGTTTTTTTTCCTTTTTGCTTATCTCTCTCCCTCTCCCTCTCTCCCTCTCTCTCTCCCTCCCTCCATCTCTCTCTCTCTCTCTCTCTCTCTC
>NW_021604760.1:2861013-2900658 GCF_004785775.1 Grammomys surdaster | reverse complement strand
CACCTCTCTCTCTCTCTCTCTGTCTCTCTCTCTCTCTCTCTCTCTCTCTGTGTGTGTGTGTGTGTGTGTATGCGTGTGTGTGTGTACGCTCACAGGTGTTCAGGTACCTGAGGTGACCAGGCGAGGGCATTTGGCTCCCTGGAGCTGATGTACAGGAGGAACCCTGCCTACACGGGTGCCTGGAATTGAACTCGGGTCTTCAGTAGAGAAATCCGAGATTTTGACCTCTGAGCCATCTCTCCAGCCCTGAAGAAAGGACTTGCGTGTGACTTCAAATCAGAGTGATGTCCGTGTAGTTTAAACCAGCTCTAGATTGTTTAGGTCTAATGCAGTGAAAATGCTATTTAAATTGTTGTCACTCTGTATTGTTTTGGAAGTAATAACAAGAAGTCTTGTCCAGGACACATGAAAAGCATTCTTAGTATTTATTATTATCATTATTCACAATTGGCTGGATCTATACATGTAGAACTCACAGATACAGAAAGCTAACTGCTCCATAACCAAAAGATGTTGTTTTTTGTTTTTTTGTTTGTTTGTTTTTTGTTTTTTTGGGTTTTTTTTTGACAGACTCTCACTACTCTGGTTGTCCTGGAATTCCCTATGTAGACCAGGCTGGTCTTAAACTCACAGAGATCCATCTATCCTTGCCTCTGCCACTCTAGTAAAGACCTGTAACACTATGCCTAGTGAAAGCTGCTATTGTTAGAGACAGGGTCTAGGGAGAGCCCAAGCTTGACTCTTCATGTGCTGTTATAGAGGCTGCCCATTGTGCATGTACCAACTGCTTCCAAGACCAAGGAAGCTCTGGTCTCCACGCTATAGCTGGGATTGAGCAGCAGACTGTTCTCTTGACACCTGCCTTTGCTGCTTCCTGTCATGATGCTGTGTACCTACAGGGGATGAGGGAAGAAATACCAGCAGAAAAGTTCCCGTGTTTGAGGGAAGGCATCTACAGGTATCTTCCTAATGGCACAAGTTGGCCTGGCTTTCTCATCTTGCTTTGCTCTGAATGTTTGCACCAAGCACATGTCTGAGGCATGACTAGGGGCTTCAGAGCTCTTTCTATTACAACCCAGATACCAGGGGGACTGGAGCTATTTACTCCAGCTTGGAGTCCTTAGGAGACAGCTGAGTGGCTCAGGTGGTGACTGGGGTCTGTATTTTAAGGGGTAGGGGTGAGTTTTCCCGTAGGCTGCCCTTGTGATGCAGGCTAGGATGACTGGCCTCCCTGCTATCCTCCACCTACTCCATCAGCAGACTTTGCTCATCTGCTCTCCGACCATGGCTCCTCAGTCCTCCCTTTAACCACCTTGACCTCTATTCATGAAAAATTCACCCTCTCCTGGAATCGCACTTCCTTCTGGTTTCAGTCCCTTCCTACACACTAACCACTACAGCTGCAGGAGGCTGTGTTCTCTCAAGTTGCTCAGACAAGTCAGTGCTTTTGCCCAGGTTTTCAGAGCAGATTTGCTTAAAGACTGACTGCTCAGGCATGGACAGACCATATCCTGAAATATGCCAGGGTGGTATAGTCTACACTTTCTTCATGGCTGTGAGCTGGCAGCTCCACCATCACTGTGGATCAGGGGCTCGTATCATAGACTTCCGTGATACCTAGATGGGAGACAAGCTTTTATAGAAAGGCCTTGCTTTGCCCTGCCTCCCCTTGCCTTTGCCCTTGCCCTTGCCCTTGCCCTTGCCCTTGCTCTTGCCCTTGCCCTTGCCCTTGCCCTTTCCTTCCCTTCCCTTTCCTTTCCTTTTCCCCATGACAGGGTTTCTGTGTGTATCCTTGGCTATCCTGGAACTTCTTCTGTAGACTAGGGTGACCTAGAACCCAGAGATCTGCCTGCCTCTGCCTCTAGAATTCTCAACATCAGAACAGCTTTTCTACCCTGATGCCTTTGGACTGTCATGAGGTCTCAAGGATGTTATCTATTTCAGGAGGGGTCCCAGTGGACAATGCTTTACTTTTGGATGAGAAGACTTTTGTATTTTGTCAAAGGAGGAATAAGCAGCCCCGAGCAGGTGTAACTGGACCCCATTTCCTTCTGACTCCTGTTCTGTTTGGGGGGCATTAGCCTCATCTTTATGGATCACACTGGATGGCTACAGCATCCTGGCCAATGAAGAAGGGACAGTGCATGTCCTTTCCCTTTGCCTGAAGTCTGTACACATAACCTTGAACCTATTCCACTATCCATGTGTAGTTAAGAAGCCATAGCAAATTGAAAAGAAAGCTGGGAAGTGGAGTCTCTGCCCTTGGTAGTGAGTTGGAGACCCTATAACTAAGGAAGCAGAGTAGAATGGTATTGAGGATACTGGTGACACCAACTCTTATTATTCAGTTTGTGACCACATTCTGGTACACCCTCATTCCCGGTGCCTTTCCCAGAAGGCCTTACTGCTTTATACCCAGGGGCTCAGAAGACACTCTCAACTGCTGCTCCTGCTTCTAGTCTCACTTCTGATTGGATGGCTTCAGTGTTTAGAAATTCTTCAATGGCTCCCACTCTCTCTAGTAATGCCTCTCCCTCCCTTGCCAGAAAGGAACCCAAGAGCCTCAAACATACAAGTGCTGTATCCTTCAGCTACATTTCTTTTGAGGTTTGGTCGTTTGCTTATATGGTAATGCTAAATACTGGCCCCCAAAGCCTGGTTACCCCAGGGATGAGAGAGTCTGCATGTAGACCCAAGTGATGATGTGAGACCTTGACTCCCAAGTTATCCCTGATTGGAGGATAAGGATGCCCACAGTCTATAGGTGGACAGAATTGAGATAGGTGAGGTTTGGGGCTCTCTGGCTTGGGGTCTGAGGGGTTCATGAGGATGAAAGAGGAAGGGGAGAGAAGAGAAGACACCATGGGGTAAGAATTTGAAAATCATGGCCATGAGGACTGGCCAATTGGACTTAAGAGTAGCCCAGATAGAACATAGTAATAACTCAGAGTTATCGATAGTAACGTAAATTCTAACAGCATAGAGGGTAGATATCTGCCCAGCTTTAGTGCTGATAAAGGCGTATTATAAATTAAAGGTTGTGTCTTTTATCCGGGAACTGAATGATCAAGTCGAGGTAGAAATGAACAACTCACTCGAATCGGTTCTCATCTTCCAACGTGTGGGTCCTCGGAAGCAAACTAAGGTCATCAGGCTTGGGAGCAAGCCTCTTTACACGCTGAGTCCACAGCAGTAGGATTTTAAGAGTAGGACTTAAGTGCGTACGTGTGTTTTTCTGAAAGGAGTTTAAATTCTTAAAATAATCTGTGAGACACTCAGATTGGCTCAAGTCCAAATCTCTAATATCAAAATACAACAAACAAGACCATGTGTCTTCTCTCTCAAATCTCCTCCCCCACGGACTGACACTGAGGTCGTCTGAAGTCCTCTCGTGTGGGGCCATGTGCCTGTACTCCTGCCACATCTGCAACCCCACGGCTCCCTCTAGGACACCCTGGCTTCCTTGGGGTTCGATGACCCTCTGGCTGTGATGGTTTCTACAGGATGTCATCCCCTACCTATCCTAGCACTGGGAAGGGCCAAGCTTTAAGGAGCACGTATGCTATCAACTGGGGACGTACTGTCAACAGGTATTTAAAGTATCTCTCTTGGGATCCAGAGCAACACAACAGAGTCACAAGGTCACTGCTCAAAATTCTGATTTCACCCTGCTGCTATGCTCTCTATACCCAGCCGTGATCTCTTCCTCCTCTAGGCAAGCTCCTGCCATCTGTCATAGGCCTCCCCAGATGCCCAACCATGCCAATTAGATTCCAAAACTTTGGACTAATAAATACCTTTTTTTTCTTCCTAAGTATCCTTCCTTGGGTATTTTTGTCATAGCAAAAAGAAATTAGCTAATACAGGCCTGCACTGCAAGTTCCCAAGAATCAAGAGCAAAGAAATCTTGAGACCAATTGAGAGGCAACATTTTAATTTATAAACCAAAAGGACAGGCCAGGGCTATGCTGCTCGAAGCATGACTTTGGCCTAACCACATTGGCATCCTCTGGGCCCAGTTAGACACACAGAACCTCCGTCCTCGTTTCAGACATAACAAGATCCCTGGAGCTGGATATGCATTAACCTTTGCAAAGCACGGAGCTAACATTTATTAAAGTATGTGTTTGCTTTTACATTGCATTTTGACATTGGAGTAAATCCTCTTAAAGCATTTTTTTGAATCTCGTCTGTCTCGCCATTCTTTCTGTCTCTAAGCAGCATCTGTGGAGGGGATTTTAGGCATCTCTCGCGAATCACATTGTGGGAAGGACTTCACTGCAGAATTTCTGAAGAAGGCCTCTCAGGGTTATCATCTGGATTCCAAAACTTTTACAAGCTGTTTCTTAAGGAGACTCCCAGAGGTAGGTTGTATGATCACTTTCACTTAGGGGATGAAGAAGCTGGTACTCACAAAGGCTTTGTGACTTAGCCAAGGGGTACCAAGCAAATAGACATTCCAGCCCAAATGAGAATTCTTGATTTAGCATTTTCAGTGTTCAGGTTACCAATTTTGACATTCTTCTTTTTTTAAAAAAAATTTTATTTATTTTATGCATATGAGTACACCACCATTGCTCTTTTCAGATACACCAGAAGAGGGCACCAGACTCCACTACAGATGGTTGTGAGCCATCATGTAGTTACTGGGAATTGAACTCAGGACCCTTAACCGCTGGAAATATATATATATATATAATATATATGTTTGCATGAAACTTTCAGAGCTCTGATTATGAGCCTTTTAAATGAAGGACCCAGGGGATATGGACACTTAAGAAAGAACTATCTCTGGGAGAGAAAAAGCTCTATCCTGTCCTGGCTGGCTGCTACTGCAGCCTAAGCTGGATGTTTGTGCAGCAAGGAGCCAGGAAGTTCTCAGAGCTGGTACCTGTTTATAGGGGCCCTGTGCCTCTAGAGACGGGAGAATGATGTTGACTTCTACAATGAGGACCCATTCCTAGCAAGAAGCTGGCCAATTCATTTGCTTCTCTCATAGGTTGGGAATGGTGTGAAATAACTGGACTCTCTCAAGCATGCACATAGTATTAACCATTGGATTGGTTTTCTGCTTACTTCCATAGAGGGAATGGGAGCCCCTGGGGTACTCAGAAACATCACACCCTGGCACTGACATCACTGGGCTTAGTCCTACTTTGCCCAAATTTAGAGTCCTCTGCCATTCTCTCTAGACATGCATATTCACTGGGACATATTTGTATTCATACTTGATTAAAAACAAAAAGACAGTGTGCTTGAAAACTCCATGTAAAAATATTGCTTTTTCTACTGTGCAAGTGTGCCCTTACTACTTGCCTGCTACACAGGACTCCAAAGATGACATCATGAGGAATTCAAAGCTGAACTGCAGCCTGCACTCTGCACCTCACACCCTGCTCTGAACCCCATGTAGTTTGGGGGCTTGGCCTAAGGCAAAACACTACCAAGCATCCTAATGAGCAGAATTATATGACGGGAATGTATTGTGCATACTTGACATAGTTTCTGTCTTGATTGGTGGCCCTCTGGTTGTGACCCGGGGCCCACTCTAAGGACAAGGGGGCAGTCCAGAAAAGGAATCTTTTGTTCCTGCCCGCTAATTCTTCTGCAGCTCCTTCAGCCCCAGAGACCTGCCCTGCTCCGAGTGGGCCCGCAGAAGCTCTGCGATTTCCACGTGGGCAGGTGAATTCAGAACGATGGACAAAGCTGTTCGGCCAGCCTGCAGGGAAGAAAGAAATAAAAATCACCCTATCTGTCTCGTCACTCAGTGGGAAGAGTGGGGTTACTGTTGAGAAGGATGTTAGAAACATCAGGTGACCCAGGAGGGGATGTGACTCAGATGGCACTGGCCATGAGAAATGGGACTATGAGACATGAAGGTCCCTAATGCAGGAGACACCCTCTGTCCTGGGGAGCCTGTGAGAGTGAGAACAGAGAAAGGGTTGCCAGACCCTTAACACTTAAGAAAATTGGGAAACACAGGAAAGAAAATAACCTTCCCTCTCTAAATACACAGATCTAAATGAACATTAGCCTTTTGGTGTGTTCTCTTTCTGCACCCTCCTGTGCAAACCTGTTGTTGGTTGTAAAGTAGTGGAATAGGGGTACACATTTATCTAGAATCCCCCTTTATTATAAATTACTGTGGTATGCTAGGAGATGCTTCCCCGTTGTTCAGAATGCATGTCGTCTTATAGGCTGTTAAAACAGCCCATAATATGCCAGAAATTTTCCACTATTTGGAAGCTTGTTTGTTTCTATGTGTCCACGGTCATAAACTCACTGAAAAAAGCATTTTCTCCTAGTGTGTGCGTGTGTGTGTGTGCGTGCGTGCATGGAGAGAGAGAGAGAGAGAGAGAGAGAGAGAGAGAGAGAGAGAGAGAGAGAGAGAGAGAGAGAGAGAGAACTGTGCATGTGCACATGTGCACGTAGAACCCTGAGCTCGACACAGGGTGTTGTTCCTCGGGTACTGTCTACCTTGTTCATTTTGAGGTAGGCTCTCCCACTGGCCTGGAACTTGCTAAGTAGGCAAGGCTAGCTGGTCAATGAGCCCCATCACAAGTGTGTGCCACAATGCCCGGAGGTTGGCGGCCCCCCCCCCCCCCCCCCCCCCGCTGTGGGTTCTGGGGATTGAACTCAGGTCTTCACGCTTCCATCCCAGCACCCTCCCATTGTTGATTGTTTCCTTAGGACCAGAAGCGAGCTCGCAGCACTTGCTCGTGTTGACAGTTCCTGACTTGAAGTCACTTCAGCACTTTCTCCACTGCACAACCCACTCACTGTGCAAAGAGCTCGTGAGTCCTGCGGTCTGAAGAAGCTGGACCTGTG
The DNA here is from genome assembly GCF_004785775.1 of Grammomys surdaster. Classification (NCBI taxonomy): domain Eukaryota; kingdom Metazoa; phylum Chordata; class Mammalia; order Rodentia; family Muridae; genus Grammomys; species Grammomys surdaster. Next base: position 2,893,830 of record NW_021604760.1, on the reverse strand, counting down.
GGGTTCTTAGAAAGGGCTGCTTGCTGTACAGAGATGGAGGGAAAGCCCACATATCTAGGTGTGGAGGATGAGCTCCACAGGGACAGCCAGTCTCTTATGAGTGGGCACAATCCCCACAGCCAGCATTCTGAAAAGCCCTAGGACTTAGAGACATTGTGGGCCACTTGCTGTGGGGACTAGGCGCTGAACTTGGATCCGTTGCAAGAGGAGTATACACTCTTAGACTCGAAGCCATCTCTCCAGTTTTTGCTTTCTTTTGAAGCAGCTAAATGACTTTGAAAACTATACTTCTTTTGGTGACTAACTGACAGGTAAAACCCAGCCTGAGCCTATCTATGATGCTTATTGCCCGTTTTGCTCTTACTGTAACTGTGTACATGCCAAATTAACTTCCTGAAATGTGGTACATCTTTCATAGGAGCAGGTGGGATATGTTAACATGTCAAGTTCTTCGGGCTTCCCCCTTTGCAGCAGGATGAACCCCAACAACCATTCATAGTTCTGCAGCAGAGAAAGAACTGAGGGTAGGAAGGGCTCCAAGGGAGGAGGACTGCTGTCGTCATGAGCCAGGCTCTCATAGCCCAGGGTGGCCAGGAACTAGTTGAGGTCAAGGATGACCTGGACTCCTGATCTTCCTTTTTCCACCTCTAGAGTGCCGAGGTTACAGGCCTGTATGCCACCACCCAATTTAGTGTGGTACTGGGGCTCGACCAGGGTAGCTTCTGGCATGCTAGGACAGTTTTCTACCAGCTGAGCTACATCCTCCTCCTCCTCCTTCTTTTCTTAGTTTCATTTTTAATATTGCATGTGTGTGTGTGGAGTATGCGCACATGAGTGTGGGTTTTCACAGAGTTGGAACCCCTGGGACTTAGAGTCACTGATGTGGGGACTAGGAGCTGAGCATCCTTTGCAAGAGGAGTATATACTCTTAGCCTCAGAGCCATCTCCCCAGCTCTTGCTTTTTTTTTTCGAAACTGTGACCTGAGGAGCATCCCAGGCTAGCCTTGAATTTGCTGCCCATCTTCCCTGCTCTTTTCTATTTAGACTGGATTCTGCTAAGTCATGTGGTCAGTTCTATTCTCCCTCCCTCCCTCTCTCGCTCTCTTTCTCTCCCTCCCTTCCTCCCTCCCCCCCCTCCACCCCCCCCCCCCCCCCCCCTTCCCCCCCCCCCCCCCCCAGCTCAGGAGCTGTCTGGGTTGGTCCCTGCTGCATCCTGGCATAGGTGGTCTGCCTGGCCTTGCTCAGCCCTAAGCATTGTTGAAGCTGGACTGCAGAGGCAGAGATGTTTGGTTCAAGTTGATAAAGGAACCAAGCAATCCTGAGGAATTGTTTCTTCGACTGAGCAAATCTGGAACAAGGTACAGGTTTTAAAGCAGGGAGTCCATGCACTGTTGAGGGGAAGGGACTGTTCATCAGGGAATCCTACTTGTTTGGGAGAGAGGGAGGGCTATCGTTACTCTGTGTTCCAAGCTGGCCTTCGCCATCCAGAGCTTTATGTAAACAGAGTGTGTGGTGACTGTTTCCATGGGAAAGTGCCACAGGGCCAGTCCCAGAGGCTATGCATTTTCTGACAGAATCCATCTGGAGGTAACAGCTTCCATCTGTTGGCGTCTCAGCTGAAGACATGGAGGATGGGAAGTGGGAGAAAGAGACCACCTAGGCAGGGAGAGTGTCTCCTAAATGTAAGTATCTCCTGCAGTCTGGGGAAGGAAGGACACACGGAGGCTCCTGCATTAGCTGGATCTAGTGAGCCCTACTCAACAACACTGCAGCTCCGCATGCACTCGACTGTGAGCCGAAGAGTGGAGGACTTGCACAGATGGGTGTGTGCCTGCCTGTTTGTGTGTGTGTGCCTGCCTGCCTGTGTGTGTGTGTGCCTGCCTGTGTGTGTGTGTGCCTGCCTATGTGTGTGCCTGCCTGTGTGTGTGTGTATGCCTGCCTGTGTGTGTGTGTGCTTCTGTGTGTGTACATGTGTGTGTGTGCTTCTGTGTGTGTGTGCACGCGCGTGCATGCATGTGTGTGTGTTCATGTGTGTGTGTAACTGCCTCAGTGTGTGTGTGTAACTGCCTCAGTGTGTGTGTGTAACTGCCTCGGTGTGTGTGTCTGTGTGTCTGCTTCTCTGTGTGTGTGTGTCTGCCTATCTGTCCATCTCTGTGTGTGCTTCCTCAGTGTGTGTGTGTCTGTGTGTGTGCTTCAGTGTATTTCAATAGATAAGAACTCATCATGAACCTATTATATATCAGGTAATGAAGATCAAGACATAATGTCTGTCTCAGAAACATTCCCACTTGACGGATATTCTGAAATATCTTCCAGATAAACCCTTCCCAGGGAGAAGCTGGCAACCGGTGCTCAGGTCTCACTACACTCCTTGTCATGCTGAAGGTCCCCAGAGAAGGCATAGCAGTTTCCTGACACCCACTTGACTCCTAAGCCTAAGGAAAGTTCCTGCAGGTCTCTGTAGTTTTTATCGAACTTTGTGGATGAGAGAAAACCATTTCTGAACATGAATCTCTCTCCACATGAGTCTCCAGGAGAGCTGTGCTGTGGACATCTGAGACTCCAGAGGCAGGTGGTTGCTGGGATGACAGTGTTCTGATGAGAGCTGGCATCAGGTATACGGCCTTGGTCTTTGGTGGATCTCATCAATGGCTCTCCTTTCACCGGCTCTCCTCTCCCACAGCTGCTAGGAACCATGTACTCTCCCTTGCTCTGAAGAAGCTGAAGTGGGAATCCTCAGTCAGGCGTGACCCAGGAGGACAGGGTGTGGTTGGACCCTGGGTGATTCCTACAAGTACTGTACAAGACCACACTGACTGGCTTGCCCTTCCAGCTCAGCTCCACATTCAGCACTGGGCTCAGGCCCTGTTCTGCATGGCCTGCTCCTTGGTGCTGCCCTGCCTCTCCCTGCCCCAAACCTTTGCCCAGTTTTTTTAAACAAACAAACAAACAAACAAACAAACAAGCAAGCAAACAAAACAAAAAACAGGGTTTCTCTGTGTAGCCCTGGTTCCCCTGGAACTTGCTTTTGGCCCAAGTTAGCTTTGAACTCAGAGGTCCACCTGCCTCTGCCTCCTGAGTGCTGAGATAAAAGGTGTGAGCGACCACATCTGGTTTGGTCCAGGGAATTCATAATTCTTCACTGTTCCTGCCCACTTCAGGTGTTTATCAACACCCTGGCTCTAAATGCCAGCAGCACTTTCTCCTCTACTTGCAACAAACAAAAATGTCTCCAGACACTACCAAACTTCCTCTGAATGGCAATGTCACCCCTTCTGAGGACCAGGAGACTGAATTAAGACTAGTGGCCAACTGGCTTCTCAGTTGGGGGCCAGTCTCCCTCCTTTGACTTTCCTGACTTCAGATCTTTATCCTCCTTACCCAGAGAAGACAAATGCCAAGGCCCCCATCTGCTGATATACTTGGGACTTTGCTCTAAGTGTCACAGTTCCAGCCAGCAGGTATGGCTTAAAAACACCAAGCATTTGGGTAACTCATTGCTATACCCATTTTACAGATATATACAGAGACTTAGGGTGATCTATTCGCTTATCAGAAGGCACACAGTTCCTGAACTCAGATTCAAACTCATGAATGCTGAGTTTAAAGTCAGTTCTAACAGTCATAGCTAAGCTGTCTTCCTCATGGTTTTCCTCTACTTCCAGAAAGCCACGTAGTTCTCTCTTATTTGTGACCACCATGTGGGCCCAAGAGGGGATCCCATTTCCTGGTTTATTATTCTGACCAGTCAGGGACCTCAAGGTTCAGGCCTGCTTGGCCTTTCCCATAGGTGTCTCTTCGCGGGCCTTTTCCGGGCAAGAGCAGTAATCACTTCTGGGCTACTCTTGTTCAGGATTACTCCAGATTAAGGCAGCTCACAGAGGCCTCCTTAACACAGAGCCTCTGTCTCACTACATGTTTGGAAATGGAGACTCCACTCCCTGATCCTCTATTCTAATTCCGTGTAAAGACAAGAGGGTCTGTGCTCTCTGAAGTACTCAGAAATGGAGGCAGGGGTGTACAGAAGCTCTGACCGTGGGCTTCAGCTCGGCTAGCTGACAATCACCCCTGCGGCCCCATCAGCATCCAGGAAGAGGCGCTGTCCTTGCATAGCAATGGCCTCTCCTTCCCTCTTTAGACTTTCATTCTGTTTGAACTTTGATGTTAAGTAGAAAGACGACAGATTATAGAGTTAAATCATGATGACAACATTAATGATACTAGAGTCAGGCCTGAGATTGAACCTCTGCTCAAAGAATTGCTTTCTGAGCCGGGCAACGGTGGCGCACGCCTTTAATCCCAGTACTTGGGAGGCAGAGGCAGGTGGATTTCTGAGTTCGAGGCCAGCCTGGTCTACAGAGTGAGTTCCAGGACAGCCAGGGCTACACAGAGAAACCCTGTCTCGAAAAAAAAAAATTGCTTTCTGTATTCTTGGCTAGAGCAGGGATGATGGTTAGTCGAAGACGAGCCCCCCAAGTGCTCTAGAAATGTGACCCACTGTAATGATCAGAAACGTGGTCATTTTGTTGTGACTGAATCCTCAAGTTTGGAGCTCATTCATTCAATTCTTAGTGAGTCACTGACCTGTGGCAAGCGCTCTCTTACATATGAGGGATTCAGCAGCAAGGCTGAGCCTCTGCGGTGGGACAGTAGAGAGATGGTGCATCAGTCATGGGCATGAGCTTAGGGTGGAGTTGGATTCTACCATTTGGGCAGTGTGGGACTGTCATCTGAGAGCACTATCATTGACTGTGCAACATTAAGCAGGCTCTCTTGGCAGAATTAGATCTGTGTCGTGGAGGTATTGTCAGTTTAATGACTACAGAGCTGTCTCTATAAATTTTTTTTTAATATTTATTTATTTATTTTATTGGTGAGTACACTGTAGCTGTCTTCAGACACACCAGAAGAGGGCATCCAATCTCATTACGGATGGTTGTGAGCCACCATGTGGTTGCTGGGATTTGAACTCAGGACCTCTGAAAGAGCAGTCAGTGCTCTTAACCGCTGAGCCATCTCTCCAGCCCTGTCTCTATAAATTTTATATCATCATCTGGCTTCTCAGAGTCTCCCCTGGACACAGAACTATCCCATCCAAGTTGCTGGTTTTGCCAGTGGAGGCTCAGGGCCAAATCAGGCCCTGGACACATTTCCCCAGCACAGTGTTTTAATCTTGTGAGTTTCACAGCACCGAGGCTATGACTATTTACTACTCATTATCGTATATAAAGCCTGCACCAGCCTTACGAGGTTGACTTTATTGCTATGGCCATATGGTTTCCTGAATTCTGATGGCTGACAAGACAGTTTTCAGGACAGGTGTTAAATACCTACTGGTTAACTGCCTGTAAATCTTACCTTGTCGGTCAGGCTGCTGTTGCAGGCTGGATGTGCCAGGAGCAGTCGTACCAGGTCGGCGTTGCCTTGGTGACAGGCCAGCATGAGGGCAGAAGATCCATCATGGTCCTGCAGGTTGACATCTGCCTGGCAGCTCAGTAGTGCTTGGACCATGTCCTCCCGGTCATGGCTGACTCCTAACATCAATGCAGTCTGGCCTCCCTGCACATAGAGTGACAGGCACAGGCTGGAGCAAAACTTCTCAAGGGGAAGGCCATTGATTAGATCTTCCCTCTGCCTGTGACATGGGACACATCCTTTTCTTTCTGGCTAACTTCTGCTTTCCCATGACTCTAGTCAAATCCTTTGCCCGTTCCAAAGCCTTGCCTGGCTTTCCAGCATGGGCAGTATCACAGAGCACGTACTGATTGCTTCCCAATTTCCTTTACTCTTAGGGGCTTAGAAGTTGACGCTGGGGACTTCTCTTATTTGCTTTTACTCTTTGTAGTACAGAGGATTAACTTCGGGGCACCACACATGCTAGACAAATGCTCTGCTACTGGACCACCCCCAGGGGCTGTGGGTTTCCTATGAGTCTCCCCAAGGCCTAGCACCAAGTATGTGATGGAAAGCAGGGACTGATGGAGTGGATGATGGCTGTGGCTTTAACCCGTGCCTCTTTTCTCTGGGAAGCCTCTGTCTGCTCTGTGCCTCTCCAGTTTTGTGTAAGGACACTCAGAACCTTCTTGTCTCAACAAGACCTCTGTTTGAAGACCCCATATTGTTTCTAACCTGGGACCAGTGACAGCATGGTTATCTTTTATATTCCCATGGTCATCAGTGGGCATAGCAATGGGTTAGACTCGGAGAATCAACCCAAGATCTGTCTCTGCAATTTAATATGTGACCATGCCAGGTTCCTGTTTCCCCCAATCTTGGTTTTTCTGTGCTTGAAAATGCATCTTATTATTTTTCCTGTGTGCTTTATGTGGGTGGCTCTTGAGAGAATTGAGTGAGATAAAGTCTATAAATACAGTAACATGAGGTGGCTATTTTTCTGACTATAAAGTGACGTTTATTTCTTATTTGCACCAGTCTATTATATATTCCTGTTTTCTTACAGCCTTACTCTATGACTTACTGTATTTTGCCAAACTTTTTAAAGTTTAACAGTCAGGCTTATCTCTCTAATGGGATATCAGGTTCCTAAGAATAAGACAGTGTCTATGCCTTCTCTCCCTCCAGATCCCCTGTGGCTTTAAACCAGTGGTCCTCAACCTTCCTAAGGCTTTGAGCCTTTATACAGTCTCTCATGTTGTCCTGACTCCCAACCATAAAATTATTTTGTTGCTACTTCATAACTGTAATTTTGTTACTTTTATGAATCATAATGTATATATCTGTGTCTTCCAATGGTCTTAGATGACCCCTGTGAAAAGGTCAATCTACCCCAAAGGGGTTGTGATCCACAGGTTGGGAATTGCTGCTCTAAACGATGTCTTTCATGTCAAAAGCACGGAGGACGTGTTGCTGGTGTAAGTTTCAATCACCTTGGCCATAATAAAGAAGCTTTGCAGTCTGAAACTTCCTGGCTCTACCACACAGCACTTGTGTGGACTAGACACACACGAGTTCATCTCTGCACCCTCTCCTGATGTAGGAGGACTGGGAGTGTTAATACACAACCTGCCTTGTGGGGCTGAGGAAAGACCCAAGGGCTTAGCAAAGGAGGTAAGTGTCCACTGCCATTATCTCTCTGGGGGGTTACAGATGACAGTGTATAGCAGTTGCTTAGTTAGTGAGTGTAGGAATTACTAGATGTTCTGAGCCCCCATTTCTCTGGAATCCAGATAGGTCTCTCCAGAGATGGCTGTTTGCCTTTGGGAGTGTGATTACTTAACCTCGAGGTGATGGTTGCTCACTGGATTAACTAGTCTTGAGATTTCCTCTCCCCTAAAGCCAGGTGCCACTGCAGAGAGCCTTCTTATCTGCCCCTCTGCTCAACTCTGGGGCTCTTCTTCCTCATCTTTCTTCTGGTCTAGATTTATACAACTTGGTTCAGTAATTGGTCACTTCCAAAAGTATATATCAGATCCTGGAGTGACCCTGGAGATATGAAGATGTATCCCTCCCTCAGAGACTCTCAGCTCACTCCCAGAAGAGTAGAGTTCAACACAAATATTTAAACACTTTTACTATTATTGTTTTATGTGTTTTGCCTGCATTTGGGTCTGTGTTCAGGGAGGACAGGAGAAGGCATCAGATTCCCTGGAAGTGGAGTTATAGATGGTTGTGAACAGCCGTGTGAATACTGGAAATCGAACCTGGGTCCTCTGGAAGAGCATCCAATGCTCTTAACCAACAAACCACATCTCCAGTCCCCAGACGCTCTTTTAAAGTATGTTTACACAGCAAACAGATTTTGAAGAGTCTGTGTCTCCTAGGACAGGTCTGGTTTATTGCCTCCTATAAAAGATTCAGGTTCTTCAAATTCAGGGCTTCTTCCCTATAATACAACTACTGTGGCTTGCTGACAAGTATCTTCATATGGTAAAGGCTTGTTACCTAGTCTGTGGAACCATTGGGAGGTGTGGTGGATCCTGAAACTTGGGGTCTAGTGGGAACAAGTATGTTCACTGAGGGTAGCAGTTGAAGGGGATATTAGGACTACAGATATATTCATAGTCTCTCTCTCTCTCTCTCTCTCTCTCTCTCTCTCTCTCTGTATGTGTGTGTGTGTCCATCTCTTCCTCCCTTCCTCTTCTCTTTTCCTATTTCTGCAATGAAATAACAAATTTCCCAACTGTGTGTTCCTTCCATGACATTCTATCTCACTACTGGCAAAAAAGCAATTCAGCCAAGCAGCCATGGGCTGACGCCTCTGAAACCATGAGCCCAGGTAAAAGGTTCTTTTGTATAAATCCCTGAGAATAACCCAGGCTTTCAAACATACTAGGCAAGCATCCATTGCCACTACATTATAAGTGACTTACTTCAGGTATCACTCACTCATTCTGGTTAGAGGACAAGGAAGTAAGAAAAGACAGAAGTGATTTAAGACCCAGTTAGTACAAGGACCAAAGAGGTATGCTAGGCATATTGCTCAGCTGCAGCAGAATTCTACAGTAACCCTCTGGGTTAGAAGAGGCCTGGAAGGCAGGGATCTTCATAGCCCCAGGTCTGGGAATAAGTGACTGATACTAGCTCCCACCTACTCTGTTACCCAAACTCTCCATTGGTCTGATGGAGATTGATGACTCTATTAAAAATGCTTTGGGGAACTGGAGATATAGAGTTAAGTATAGATTGCTCTAACAGACGATATGAATTTGGTTCCTAGCGTACATTTGGGGATATTCACAACTGCCTATAAATCCAGTTCCTGGTGATCTGACACCTCTGGCCTCCATGGGCTAGTGTAGACACAGCTACACTTAAAAATAATAAAATAGCCAGATATGATGGCACATGCTTTAATCTCAGTACTTGGGAGACAGATCTCTGAGTTTGAGACCAGCCTGGTCTATGGAGTGAGCCAAGGCTGTAAACACAGAGAAACCTTGTCTCAAAAATACAACAACAACAACAACAACAACAACAACAACAATAAATCTTTTTAAAAAACACACTAGGAAGAGAGGACATGATTGGTAATAACTCTAAAGTATTAAGCTTCCTAAGTGTCCTAGGTCAAGATCTGTTGAGTCACTCACAAAGTCACTGACCGCAGCATCCAACCAGCAAAGCCCTTCCCAAAAGGCTAACTAACATTTGAAATCTGGTTGCAGAGATTAAGTCCAGATGGAATTTGCCCTGTTTTAGTCTGGAACACAAACCTTGTGCCATCCTGTCTAGGTCTCAAGAGCCTTTAAGGAAAATCAAGCATTGGAGCTTTGGATAGATGCCATTTGGGGACCCCAGCGTTCTGAAGTGGAAAACTCTCCATGGATCTACATGGAATTCCTCACCATACTGGCAGAATAAAACTGGAGGCTGTTATGCTTGTCAAGGAGCAGAGAGATCAAGTGCTCTCCACCTACCTGAGTCGCTTGTATGTTCACATTCCCTTCCCGCAAGAGCTTCCAGACAACAGCCATGTCTTCTTTTGTCTCTGCAGAAGCCAAGGGAGTGATCATCACAGCAGTATAGCCTGCTTTGTTCTGGTGATCCACATTGCAGACACCTGCAAGGGAAGGAATGGGTGCTGGAACTGCTGAGGTGGAGCCAGGCTGCTCCTCAACGGTTCAACAGAACGCTGCCTGCTAGCTAAACCACTGTAGATTAGTGTTCCCATAGCTTACATTTTTAGCAGCCACTATAGTTGGCTTGCTCCAGCTGTGCATCTACTAAGATGAAACAACGCAGAGATCAGTACAGGTCCTGTGCAAGGAAGACATACAAACCTGTGAAGATTTCCACATTAAAAAAAACTAGGGGCTGGAGAGATGGCTCCGCGGTTAAGAGCACTGTCTGCTCTCCCAGAGGACCTGAGTTCAATTCCCAGCAACCACATGGTAGCTCACAACCATCTGTAATGGGATCCAGTGCCCTCCTCTGGTGTGTCAGAAGAGAACGACAGTGTACTCACATACATAAAATAAATAAATAAATCTTAAAAAACCAAACCAAACCAAAACAAAACAACAGTAACAACCAAACATGCCTTTAATCCCCGCACTCCATAGTAAGAGGCAGGTGGATTTCTGTGAGTTTGAGGCTGGCCTGGTCTACATAGTGAGTTCCAGGAGAGCCTGAGCTATCTGGTGAAACACTGTCTTAAAAAAAATAAGAAAAAAAATTAAAAATATCAGGCAAATGACCTGGCTCTGTTCCTGGACTACAAGAGGAATTCTGTAGGAGAAGGAAATATGATACAAAAAGACCCTTACTGTAGTGCCAGCTACTCAGGAGACTGAGGCAGGTGAATGATTTGAGTTTAGGAGTTCAGGAATAGCTTGGGAAATATAAAAAGACCCCATTTTATAAGAACAAGGAGGTAGGCCTTCAGGGAGGGACAGATTGTAACAGCCATTTCTGACCTGTGTCCAGCAGGAGCTTGACGATGGCGAAGTTGGAGTGTGACACACTGTAGTGAAGGGCTGTGTTCCCACTCCGGTCAGCCAAGTTGACAAGTAGCTTCAGAAGATGTGGAGAGTGAGGCTGGACCTCGAGGAGGTAGGCAGCCACGGCCTCGGGGCTAGATAACTTCCTGCTGGACACTCGGAACCACTCCTGACTGATGGTATTCAAGTTTTGCCTCTGAAATGCAAGATTCTGATCACAAGAGCTTCCCTGGCCTGGTATTCTAGTTGGCGCCCCCAGTGATGCTTGGATAGGCCAGCTTTGGATGCTTCTGCTTCTCTCTCCTCACTTCCCCTCAGCTCTTCGTATGATTTATCTGGGGAGTCTGAGATGGTAGGACCATGAATCCTGCAGCACACTCGATGCCTGTGTGATTCTCCCAACCCCCTACTTCTCACCCATTGGCAACCATGTACAAAACAAATATCAAGACAACAGTTCTGTGTGTGACAACCCCAAATGGTTTAAGCCACATGTTTAGAATATTTATCTAAAGGCAAGAGATGCTATTGGGATGTGGTGGTTTTAAATGACTTTATGTTCATTCTGGAAGGGGTACCAGGTTTAGTTATTAAATTCACATGACCAGACATAAAGTCTGGCTCAGCTGCGTGAGCGTACACCCTCATCAAAAATTTCTTGTCCCTGTTATAAACCGGGTCTGGCACTCTTGTTTTCATGGTTCTATAGGGTTAGGTAATTAAAAAACCCACTTTGTCTCTCAGTTATGGGCAAGGTGAGGGTGGATCACATCCCAGGGTTTGATTTAATGTGGGATGGTACAAAGCTTGCATACTCATAGACTTTTGTCACATTTCCAGAAGAGAAACAGAAAAATTATTTGTGGCTGAAACAATTCTAGATATTAGAATGTCGTCTTGATCTGGGGAATCAAGGAAATAGGGAGGAAGGCCCTGGAATTACGGAACACAGTGGTAGATTTTAAACAAAGAGCTGAAGCTAGTCTAGTGCTTGCTTAGCAAGCACCCAGTTCTCAGCACTCCTTAAAACCAGGCACAGTGACAGGCGGAGGCAGGAGGATCAGAGAGCTCAAGGTCATGGCAATACAATGAGTTTGAGATCAGGTTGGACTGCAGGAGAATTTATCTCAGAATGAACGAACAGTTAGAACCGAGCTGAGTTACGTAATCTGAGCACCAGGAGTCTCCATCAACTGCCACCTCACGTATTGGCTCCTGAGCAGTCTGGGAAATGAATGCTATTTGCCAAATCAGTTAAGATAAAAAAATAAAAGGTGGGGGGCTGGGTGGGTAACAAACACTGCTGAAGTGATTGGTTTAATCTCAGGGCTGCTCTGCTGAGGAAGCAAACGAGCTCTGAAAGTGCTTACAGGTTTTATTTTTCACTTTGGGTCTGTCAGCTGTCTCCTGGCCCAGGCCAGGTAGCTCTTGATTAAAAATAGAACATAGGAATTACAGGTTCAAATCTCCATGGGACAGAAGGGTGGGAAAGATTGAATGGCAGTATGTTCTTATTTCTGGTCTCTTGACCTATCAATATACATTAGGCAAAGCAGTGGCACAGTAGAATCAAATGTAGGGGCTCAACCAGGCCCTGGGCATTGAAGTAACTGGAAGGAAGACTCAGGCCACATCCATGTGTCTTTCCTACTTTACCCATGGTTTTGTGAACTGCAAGACACTTTGAAGCTTAAGCCATGCCAGAGTCTAGTGGCAGGCACTTGGTTATGACTTCTAAAAATACTTGGTAAAATGCTAGCTTTCTATAACCCTGGCTATCCTGGATCTTGCTCCATAGACCAGGCTGGCCTAGAACTCAACAGATCCACCTCCCTCTGCCTCCTGAGTGCTGGGATTAAAGGCATATACCACCACCTGTCTTGGGTAGTTTGCTTGTGTGTAGTAACCCTACTCTTTCCTCAACCTAGCCTATCTCCTGAAGGGACAGCCTTTGGGTAAAGCATGGAATGCCTGAGGAGAGGGTCTGTGTGTACATATACACTGCTGCCTTAGGTAAGGGACCAAAGTCACCCCCTATTGGAAACCTCTGTGTGACACTGAAAACTCTGAGTACCAGGAGCTGCTTGGTGGTGTCCCCAGTTTCCGGCAGGTGCTGGCTCAGCGCCTGGCATGCGTTAAGAAATTCCTCGGAGGGTTTATATCTAAAGAAAGTAGAGAGATTTCATATCAGTTTCAATGCACTGACAGAAAGGGCTTTCACTCTCCACATCCAGCAGCTCACACCGTGAAGTGCGTGACTATTCTACAACGAAGGAAACTCCTAAACAACATGGCGGTTCATAGCTTTTGGGGCTCGACATCTGAGGGCTTCTGAAGGTCAGGCTCTGTCTTTTCGTGTTGCTTTTGGAAGGGACTGGAGCAGTTGAAGAAGACATGGGGCATAGGCCCAATGATAGTTACTGCCCTGCCAAGAAGGAAAACGCTGCTGTTCTGCCTGGGTGCATAGAAAAATCCAAAGGACCCAACCCATACCAGCAGATTCTTCCAGCTAGTCCTCCATGAAGGACAGCACACATGGGAATAGAGTGAGTATAAGGAGAACCTGTGAGACTAGCGTAGCACGGAGACAAGCACTTATGCCATTACTGTGAGAAGATCCTCTGTTGTTTTGGGCTGTTGCAACAGAGCAGCCCTGTGGGCCTGCTTGATAGCCAGCCCTGTTCTTATGGCCCCCACCCCCAGGCTGAGGACAGCAGAGGTGACATCAGTGGTTCTGGTTGGCATATTTTTACATATTGAGAGTTTACATTGGGCATTTGACAGCATTTCCTCACACAGTCCTTAGATCAAACCTATTTGGCTGCAATCCTTGCTTCCTGTATGAAGACTCCGAGGTGACTGTAGGTTAAAGACCCTGATGGTCTAAGTGTGGAATTGCAAGTTTGTGCTGCTGTTGTCAGCAACTCCATGACAGAAGAGTCTGTATGGGAATCAGGAGGCCCTGGGCCCAAATTCTTGACCTACTCAGGGGCATCACCTCATCTGCCAAAGCCTTTGTTTCCACATCTATACAGCAAGGATTGTCCTAAGGTCTACCTTCCAGGACTGCAGAGGGGATTCCATAAAATAACACGCGGCAATTCTGTCCTATTCACAGTACCAACAAATGCTGGGTTTATATATAGAAAAAAACTTGGCCCACTGGGGGTCTGCCTCATGAAAGCAAGAGTCACATTCATTTTGTTTATCCAGCAAAGGAGTTGGCACAAAATAGAATCTCAACAAACATTTCTGAACAGATTGGTAAAAGTGCACACACACAAAAGGGACTAAATAAAGAAGAGATATATCCTTGTCCCTCTTTAGAGAAACATGTGCCCCATTCCTACCCACGTGACTCACCTCTCAGCCCTCAGATGAGAGACTTCCTCCCCATGCTCACTTGTGTGGCCTGAGTTACTGGTGCCTTCAGGGACTCCCTGCCCAGCCTCACAGCTGGGATGCATGTCTCTGTCCAACCTGGGCTCTGAGCAATCCTGTTTCTTCTCAGTCTCACTGTCAGACAAGTCCTCAGGGGAGCTGTCCTCCCCACTGGTCTCCTCGCTAGATGTGGTCTCATAGCTACGGAAGAGACAAAGGTTGTTTGGGTCATCCTTCTTGAACAGGGCCGGTGGTTCAATGCCAACACCAGAACATACTTCTGGAATCTTAATCTTAGGTCTAGACAGGAGTCCAAGTCTAAAGACCCCATATCCACTTTAAATTTTGTCCGTTAGCCCCCTTACTCCAGCCCAGATTATATCTGGTGAACCCCTCAGGACCTGCTCCACAGAGGCTCTGTGAGATAATAGCCACAAATAGAATGTCTGTTAGCAAGACTGAAGGGAGGAAGACTTGCTTCAGGTAGAACATGGGTTACAGTTGGGCATGATGATACACACTCAGGGGACCGAGGCAGGAGTGTGTGGCTATCTTGGACTACACAGTAAGATCCTGCCTCAAAAATAAAGTGTGTGTGTGTATGTGTGTAACACAAGCTTCTAACCTTGGTTACACACCAGGATGTTGGACTACTTAGCATTTTCAGTATGTAGACTGTACCAGTCTCCATGATTGGAATCAAGAATGTTCAAAGCTTGGTGCCCCTAATATACAGCCACTGTAAGCATCATGATTCTAGAGTTCCAAATACTGAGGAGTGGTCAGGAGAAGACTCTCTGGGCATGGCAAGCAAACAAAAAAAAAGGAAGGTGGCCAAGTCCTCAGGACCCTTCTGAGTCTAGGCTATATAACCATTCAGATGTTTGTAGCATCCTTCTTTCTTTCTATTTTTATTTTATGTGCATTGATGTTTGAGGGTGTCAGATTCCCTGGAACTCAAGTTGCAGACAGCTGTGAGCTGTCACGTGGTTGCTGGGAATTGAACTCAGGTCCTTTGGAAGAGTAGCCAGTGCTCTTAACCACACTGGGCCATCTCTCTAGCCCCTCTTTCTTGTTTTTTTTTTCCAATTGTATTAAATCTATTATTTATTTATTTATTTATTTATTTGAGTTCTCCTTCCACACACACATACACACATCACAGAGTGTGTATGGAGGTCAGGGGACACTCTGAGGGAGTCAGTTCTCTCCTTCCACCTATGGGTCCTGGGGATTAACTCAGGTCCTCAAGCTTGGTGGCAAGGACTCTCACCTGGTGAGCTATCTCACCAGATTCCCTTTGTCTCTTCACTTACCTGTGAGCTAAAGGCAGCAACTGGCATTTACTTGATTTTTTTTTTTAAACCCTGTCCCCTATCATATAGCTGTCTTCTAATGAACAGCTGTAAAATGACCAATTTAGGATGCAGTCAGGTACAATTTAAGAACATACCGTTCAACTACAGACTGCACACACACCAGACTATACTACTTAGCGATGTCACTGATGACTGTGTAGTCCTCTGATGTTCAAACAGTGATGAAATCCCCAAAGCATGATTTTCTCAGAATGCATTCTTGGTGTTAGATGGCATATGAGTATCTAGGATGCTCGGTCACCTAGCCTACAGAAGGCTTAGCTCATGTTCTGTATGAATGGACTAGTTGTTTTTGGTCTGATTTGTAGTACATTAGAGGAAGAGAAAAAAAAGTGGACTGGGTTTGGGGTTATAGTGATAGACAGAGTGCTTCCTAGTGTGTGTCTGAGTTCAAGTCTCAGCACCGGAAATAAAGATCAAACTGGAAGTTCAACAAACCAGCAATGCTTGTGCTAGTTTCAGTGTAGTGTTCCAAGTCAGAGAGCTTCCTCACAGGACCTAGAGACCCTGAACTCCCACACACGCCACCTGGAGGTGGGCCCTGGAGAGACCAGGACAAGTCACACTACAAGTAGAGGTTCCAATAGACCAGCACAGCTGGCAAGGAGTCAGACAAGTGCAAACCCAATATGTAGTGTTAACAGGCCATGGAGATTGAGTCTCTGCAGTAGAATGAGGAACAGATGTGTCCCCCAGGGAAGGGATCCTAAGGACAATAGCGGGTTAGGTAGCAGGGAAGGCAGTCTGAGCTTCACAAGTGATGCTTACCCACCGTTAACCCCAACAAACTGAAGGTTCTTTTTGGTCCCATTACCTCCTGCACGGAAGCCATAGTCTTTCTTTTTCATTATGGATTTAAGGCTGGTCGACGGAGAGACCTCTAGACAGACACAATATCACAGGTTAGAATCACCTTAGAGCATTCAAACTAGGATTATTGCTCTGAGAGGATCTGGGTATATGAAAAGGGAGAAAGGGCAGGGGGTGGGGCAGATAATGCAGACCGGATGTTTTAGGGCTGTTAGCCAGAGGCCCTCATGTTTGTAGAACTGTACCTAGGAATGATGTCCCTCTCTCTGTGTGGATGACAAAGCGGTCATTAGAACACTTCTCAGAGCCATGTGTGTGGTGTTGGCATTGTCTTTAACTCAGGGCTGGGGAGTCTGGAGCTCAGACTTGCACACAGAATGATATGGGAGAGCTCAGGTCTGTGGATGAGGTTCTATACTCATCTCTACTCAAGGACATCTCAAGAGTCCTTTGGATAGCGTGCAAGTTGTCACTTGTGATGACACTGTTTTCATGCTACATGAACCAGGTCACAGACCTGGTGCTAAGTGATGGCATGGAAGACAGTTTCCCACGGGCAAATCCAGAAGTAGCAGAAAAGTTTAGCAGCAGATTTGTGACCTGTGGCAGGAAGCCAGCTTGTATTCTGTGAGGCCCGATACAGTTCAGCTTTACTCAACAGCAGAGAGTGTGTGTGACGACTTAGTCGTTCCTGCTCAGCTAACGAGTGATTTCTGTATGTGAGCACCCCCTTCCTCTTCTTTGCCCTCCCTCCTTCCACCACGTCCTCCCTCCCTCTTTCTTATCTTCTCCCGCATCAAATATTAAATGAATGATTTCAGATCTCATTATAATGCTCCTCCAAATTCAAGCTAGAGAGAACCTCTGATGTGCAAAGTCCGAAAGGAACGTGGGAATTGGTAGAGTCCAGGAAGCAAAGAAGGGACACCCAGGAGGAGTGTACAGGCAGTATTTTTCTCTGCCCAAGACGTGGCCTGTACATAATGCATCACAGACAAGGTGCCCTTGGGGAAGACTCAGTTCTGCAGGCTTATGGCTTGGCAAATGGTGTTTTCACCTTACCTCTCTGTGGCCTGTGCTATCTAATTAGGTGTATGTGGTGGGCCTGCAGCCAGACACAATCCAGCAGCAAGGCCTCTATAGATCAGATTTTATCCCCCTGAATCCATGGGGGTGTTAAAATCTTTTTCAAAAAATGTACTTGTAGGATTAAAACCCCTCACCCCCTACAATTTGTCGTGGAAAGGAGAAGTGAGCATGAGTATTTACCTGGTGGTGGGGGAGGGGTGGAGGGTGGAGGGGCAGGGGATTCATTTGGCTCTGGGGCCTGAGCTGAGTAGGCAGAGAGCAACAGGTTAAGGGAACTGAGCAGCTGGTTCTGGATGCTGCTGAGCTTGGAGGCAGGCTGCTTGATGGCGCTGGCCAGCTCCGGGTACCCATGCTCCAGGCAGTTCCACTGTTCATGCAGTAGCTCTTGGATCTTCTTCACATACTGCCCGATTGTGGCATCTTGTGGGGAACTTGCTGGCCTTCCTGGACGCTCTGCCCCGGGGAGTTCTGAGCTGGCCTCCTCCCTGATCACTGGAGCAAACTCTCTTCTGCTCCAGGAAGAGTCTCCTGCTGCCCTGTCCAAGCCCCCAGCTCCCACCTGTGGGCCTCTCTCCTGCTCAGAAACCTCCTCTTCGATCCGGAGCTCCATGGAGAGGCAGCTGCATAAGGATGAGGCGAGGATCTGCTCAGGTCCCCTTGGCAGTGACAGTTGGGGTGGCAGCACGGGTTCTTCGGGGCTCTGATAGCTTGGCTTGTGATTATTTTGGACCCATGGGAAGCCATTCTTTTCTGCTCTCGATGTCCAGCATTCAGGATCTGGAGTGTTGAGCAAATTGACCCCAATGTTTTTGTCATGTGACTCTCTGGGGATGAGTTCATGAAGGGGGTCAGTGTTCACCATGGCATCAGTCCGGTCCAGAGCATCGGTGGCCTTCTCTTGAGTAAGCTTTTCTTCTAAATGGGCCACAGTACACTCCAGTTCTTGAATTCTCTGTTCCCTAGCCTTGGTCTCCTCTTCCTGCTGCTCAAGGGCAGCTCTGACCCGGGCAAGCTCTTCTATTCTCCCTGACAATCTGTCCTCAAGCTCCAAGACCTGATTCTTCAGGCTGGAGATACTGCTGGCCTCAGTCTCTGCCAGGCCCAGGCCTTCCTCTGTTACCCAGATACCAACACTCCTCACATCCACTTCTATGGGGGGAGGGGGTGGGATCTCACTGATATTGAGCTCAATTTCCTCCAGGGAGAGCTCATTCTCAGGGATAGGGGATGGCAGAGGGGGCGGGCTGGGAGTGGAGGAGCCAGGTGTTAACACCAGCTCTGCTTTTCTAGTATGGTGCTGAATTTCCACTTCCTCTAGATCCATGGGGACATTCTGGACTGAGGAGGAAGGACTTGGCTGAGAAAGGTGACCTGATGCCTTGTTGTCACCTTCTTCTGCCTCAGCCCCCTCCCAGACCTGCTCTGGAATTGTTGGCTCCAGTTCTCCCAACTCTCTGTCCATTGACTGGGCCGATGCTTGGAAACCCGAGAGCCCTTCTGCAGTGTCAAAGGTACCATCACAGACACTGCCTTCATCCTGGAGCAGAGGGAGGGCAAGAAGTGTGGAAGGGCCTGAGGTCAGGCTTGGTTCTTCTGGGGCCTGGTTTTTCAGCAGCGTAGCAGGCATGCTGGATGCTCTCAACAGTTGGGGCCGTCCACTCCCAGCATCCTCCAGAGAACCAGCCTCTACCTGCCTGGTATCCTTTGCCAAGAGGGCTTTCCTGTGGTAGTTCAGCTCACTACCATGCACTGAGGCCTGGGGGAGATCACCCAGAGGCAGTGACTGGGATTGCTCCTGGGTCCCCAGGGATATCTTTCTGGGTACCACAGGAGACCAGTTTGACTGGGGAGGACCAGCATGGGTGCGGTCCCCACTGTTGGGAAGGCTGAAGTTTCGGGGCAGAGTACTAAACTTGGCCTGCTTGGCTCTTCTGTGGATAGGAATCCTTTTGATGGTGTGTCCTTTTTCAATGTCATCCACATATTTGAGGAAGTCCAAGTCCAAATGAAAGCCATACGGGGTCTCCACAGAGTAAGGGTAGCTCTTTGGAGGTTCTTTCTCTTCATCCCCCTGAGGGGACTGGTCCTTGGCTAAGAGATAAAAGACATAAAGAAAAAAAGCACAAAGTTAAAATGAGGCTATCTGTGACTTTGACCTCAAGTTATCGTATGAGACTTCACTCCAACGCTCTAGTCTCTGAAGGGTGCTGCTGAGCCTATGGACTCGGTGCCTGTGCTGGGATAGCATCTTACCAAATCAATGTGTATTTAGCCAACGTCTGCACTTTCTTATTTTCAATAAACCTTAGTTGTTGTCATTATGAACCTGCCTGCAGATCAGGAAAACAAAATTGCCTCACACTGGTTTTTTTTTTTTTTTTTTTGGTGGGGGGAGGTTGCATCATGTAACTGCTGAACTAAAGTCCAGCCATTTGTCAGAGGAGGGTACCAACTGGCAGGTACAGACATGGAAGATTCTGAAAGATGAGACAGATAACTTTCTCAGCATTCAAAAAGAAACTGGGATGCCTCAAATAGGTTCCAGTAAATCTTGCAAAGGCTAAGCTATTGATAATTTATGATTCCTGCATTATTTAAGCTCCCAGGGTGCCTAAGCCTCTGGTTACCTAAACACCAAAGAGAAATGGAGCAGTCGCTCACAGGTACCCAAATCTTCTTCCCTCTAAACTGTGTATGTGATAACAATGTGAGTTCCTCTTTCAAATCTTGTGCTAGTGAGGAAATACCACACTTTTCATGGACTGTGAAACAATTGTCGAGGGAAGAGAGCCCATAAATGTTAAAAGGGACTGACATACATCTTCCTAGATGTGGGGCCCATGGCCTCTTAGGGAAGCTTGAACCGTGGTAGGAGGGAGACATAGGAGGGAGAACATTCTCCTTTAAACCACCATCAGTTTCCCTCCTGACTCCCACAGAAGACATGAGGAACCTGTCAGTCTAATGACTACCTGAAGTCACTGGGACTTGCACACAGATTCTTTTTTTCTTTCCAGGCTAAATAGTCTTTGATCCTCCAATGCTCTTCATATGACAGGCACACTCGTTACCTCTGTGAGAACATGCTTTGAGAAAATTGAGCTCATAAGTCAAGAATTCAGAGACTGGCTGGCTGTGGTAGTGCCCACCAGTAATCTTAGGAATCAAAAGCTGAAACAGGAGTTCAAGTCCCTGAGCTATGTAGTGATACTTTGTCTCAAAAGAAAAAACAAAAATCAAACAGAGAAATGAAAAGAATATGGGTGCCGGGCGGTGGTAGCACATGCCTTTAATCCCAGCACTTGGGAGGCAGAGGCAGGCAGATTTCTGAGTTCGAGGCCAGCCTGGTCTACAGAGTGAGTTCCAGGACAGCCAGGGCTGCACAGAGAAACCCTGTTTCAAAAAAAAAACAAAAAAAAAAAAAAAAAAAGAAAAGAAAAGAATATGGGAATATGGGACTTCTATGACCTTGGGAAACTCACCAGCTTCTTTGTGTCCCATCATCCATAACATAGAAAATAATAATAGGTAATGTAAGATTATTGTGAGGCCTGATGAATTAGTAATGAATATGATATACTCAGTCCCATGCCTGGCGCATGATAAACATTCTCAGTGTTATAGTTGCTATTTTTGTGGAAGACCCAGATATAAAGAACTGAGGTCCCAAGATGGAAATCAACATATGTGACTCATCGCTGGGAATAAAGGAGGGCCTGCCCACATTCACAGGGATTGACTGCTGGGTTTTAGTGCAAAAATATAAAACTTCAGCAATTCAATCGATTTACCTCACCTACTATATACTGAGCACCTATGTGTAGTTGCTGAGCTATATATTCTGGAAACACAAGGATGAGTCAGCCACTTCTCTCAAAGGATTCACGGTCAAATAAGGCAGCAGCAAACAGTGTGGTGTGCTGGGCAGTCTACAATGGTCTTCTTCACCGACCGACTTTTTCCTTTCTCTGGACATATCTTCTTGTATATAGAGGAAAACTTTACCTTGCTAATGGAGAGAGACTTTAAGAGAGTAACATAAAATGGAATATTATATGAACAAATAGAAATTTGCCAGAACAAGAGGGCAACAAAGACTTTGTAGCAATTTATCTCCCATTGGCCCCCAGCCCATTAGACAAGCAAGCTAATCCATAAAGAAGGAGAAAAACTATCTCTTTATGTCTTTGAATCTCTGTGGGCTTGTGATACTTTGACCAAAAGAATATGGTGACAAAGGTGCTAAGAGAACTCAAAAGTTAGGAGACTGGTAGTTTCTACCACGGCCTCTCAGAATGCACACATGTCGGGAAGCGAACTACCATGAGATAAATCTCCGAGGCTGTCATGATATGAGGAAACAAGCAGCTTCCCAGAGAAGTTATCTGGAGAAGGAGAAGGGGTATAGAGGGGACAGACAGGAAACAGACAGCTGGGACAGGCTTTCTCTAGGTAGAGGTCAGAGAAACAGCAAAGACAGAGGTGTGAGCTCACACAGCATGCCAGGGATGGATAAAAGTTAATATGGCCACAGCTGAAAGTGTGGGATGGAAGCGCAAGGAGAGAAAGACAAAATGGAGAAGGTGAAGAAAAGTTGGATCATAAAGCAGCCTGTATGCATGCGAACCATGTGACGACCGTCTCGGTAACGGGATTCACCAACCAGCTTTAAATAAAAAGTGAGTTGGACAAATTTCAAGAAGAGATATATTTATTTTTATTATTTTTATTTTTGTAGTTGCTTTGGTTTCATCTGGCTTTAAGATAAAGTCTCAGGGTGTAGCCCAGGCTGGCCCTGAATTATCACTTTTTCTACCTCCCTCAGCCCCTGGAGCCCTGGGATTATAGTTGATTATCATTCTACACAGCTCAAAATGAATGTTCTTGCTAAGGATTAAAAAAAAAAAAGATACATCAGAAGCCAGGGACCAGTAGAGGGATTGTTGATATAATCAAGGTGAGAGAAACAGGAAATAATTTGGAGGGAAAGAGACAGACTTTAAGAAGGGTGGGATTGCTGAGGGAGAGAACTTGGGGCTGTGTCTGATGTCTCCTTCTTCCAGCAATGCTACATGCCTGTCCAATGGCTCCCTGCTTAGGCATCCCTAGAGAGTGGGATGGAGCCAACTTGACACAGGAACTCTCTGCCTCACTATGGTTAAATAGATCTACGGTCCTGTGGGTGTTTGTCACAACCACAGCAGAGAGCAGAGTGGGCTTCTGAGTCACACCATGGTCCCTGCTGGGCTTCAGACTTCAGACAGACAAGGAAGCAGTGTGCCCCTGGCACCCAAGTATCTCCACATAACCACTATGCCTTCCCATCCACATATATAACACCCACCCACCCCAACTTTCCCACTTCCCAAGGAGACACATTGCAAGTAAAGTTATGAGAACATTCTCAATCTTGCTTCTGTTAGTTTCCCAAGTTGTTCTCTGAAGCCTGTTGGTCCATTCAGAAGAACCCTGGATTAGAGGACAAATCAAGTCCAAGAGGAGATATCTGTCCAAAGTTAAGTGAGGAGACTCATGACCCAAAGCAGAAACTTCTAAAGGAGAGGCTGAATTGTTTACTGTAGTGGTCTATTGCCTCTATGCAGTAGAAATGCTCCGAGTTTCCCAGCAGCCTCTGGGAGCAGATCTAGCTAGTGCATGAATATATAACATAATGTATGAAACAGGGTGTTGAAAGGTAAAATATTTCGGCTGAAAGCTGTGGGAAAAAACACGCATGGGACTTCTCGGCCTTCAAAGCTGTAGCCTGGGGGCCAGCACAGTGGCAGAGGCGGCCTGTGGGGGCACAGCGGCAGAGTCCCGGACAGGTTCCCACATATGCAAGAAGGTCTAGGGTTCCAGAGGCTAGAAGCTTGTCGGCCGGAGGCACAGAAGACACATGGACTGGGTTTCCAAGGAGTAGCTTTATTATCCATGATGGGAAAGTTGGATCTGGATGTGAATGTGCGCCCCCCAGAGCCAGGGGAGAGCTAGCTTATATAGGGAGTGGGAAAGAGGAGGGACTGGGGAGGAATAATTTAATTATCTACACCCCCCAGCCTTTAGATAACTCATTAATATGTAAATCTCGAGGCAGAGGCCTGTTAGTCATGCCCTCTACCTGTGTCTTACATGACTGACTGTAGAGGTTAAATGGAGATTAGACCACATGTCAGGGCCCTGGGTTCTGGGGTCATGGCTGAACACCTGCAGTCTCGGGGTTCCAGGCCCATGTCAACCTACAAACCAAGATGCCCTCCTACGACCTGACAGAAAGCCAAGAGGAGCCAAAGGAGTCTGGAACTGAGATGTCAAAGGTAAAAGGTTTATGGGTCCAGAAAAATGGCTCAGCATTTATCTCTTAAATGATTGCTGCTCTTCCAGAGGACCTGAGTTCCATTCTCAGCACTTCTGACAGACAGCTCACAAATGGCTGTAACGCCAGCGGACCTTCAAGGGCACCTACAGAGCATGTACCTACATGGACATATACATAAAAATGAAATATATCTTTATTTTTATAATTTGTTTATCTTTATTTCATGTGCATTAGTGTTTTGCCAATCCCCAACATGCATGTTTGTCTGTGTGAGGGTGTGAGTTACAGACAGTTCTGAGCTGCCACGTGGGTGCTGGGAATTGAACTCGGGTCTTCTGGAAGAGCAGCCAGTGCTCCCAAACTCTGAGCCGTCTCCCTGACCCAAATGTATCTTTTCTTAAGAGGTGAGCTGTTTAAGAGGCATCTTCCTACACATACCCACACCCATCCTCACATATTAATTTGGCAATCCTCATGTTGCCCTGCATGACACCCACGACGCCCACTCTCTGCATCCTGCCTTTTCTCCCAGGGCAAGAGTAATGCTGGAGCTCAAGCCCTTATGCATGAGACTGAACCTTGGATTATGCTGAGATCTTGTTAGTTATACCTGGTGACAGGTATGCAGGAGTTCAGGGATGGCCTCAAGGCAAGAAGTGAGTAGAATTATCTCTGTTCCAGATGAAAGCTATATCCGATAAACCAACCCACTTGTCCGGCTCTGGAAAAAGAATCTCATTTTTTTTTTCTTTATGCTTCAGTTTCTCCCTCTGTAAAATAGAGAAAATGATGCCTGGCTGTTCGATTCTGTGGGTAGGTAGACATGGGGAGATTCTGATGGGTCTGGGGAAGATTGGCTATCAATTCTTTCTCTGGGCTATCTAACTCTGTGAGGATCAGAGTTTGGTGGGGGTGTGAAAGTCTCCCAAACAACCAGACAATGAATCAGGAGGGGGAAGAAGAAAAGCAAGCTATAGAAGATTCAGAGGTACTGGAAACTCTCACTTCAAAAGCAAAGTTGGTTGTAGGCATGTGGAAAAGACCAGTAAACATAGCCACCATACATACATACATACATACATACATACATACATACATACATAGAGACAGACAGACAGACACAGACACACACACACGCACAGTGTGGGGTGGATAGGAAAGGAACAAAGGAGGGAGTGGCAGTCATTACCTCACAGGCTAAGTGAGGTGCAGCAAGTTACTGAGTCAATCAGAGGTAAAGAGAGAAAGCGAAGCTCAAACGTCTGTCATCAGTTTCTGAAGGAAGCAAGAAAAACAGAACTAAGAAGAAGTGGCCAAAAGAGAAGCTGCAAAGAAGGGATATTAGCTTCTTTGGAAAGCCAAGATGTTGCAGGAACGGTAGCTCATGCCTTGAATCCGGGAGGTAGAGGTAGGAGGCAGACAGATCTCTGTCAGTCTGTTCTATAGAGCAGGTTCAGGCCAGCCCTGGATACACAGTGAGATCCTGTCTAAAATAAAAGAAGTCAAGATACAAAGGGAGGGGCATGCTTCGTGAGCTACTGGGTGGAGGAGTTGTTGGTCACTGAAAAGGAGTTACACTGAGGCGGTAGAGCAGGGGTGCCCTGGGAGGGCAGAAGGGCAGCTCTCTGTGGGGAGTGGCGGGCTCCTGAAATATTGCATATACAGGGGGCTGGGGAAGCAGGAAGCAGTGCTGTCTGTGGCTGACATCTAGTCCTATGCCCTGCACTGGCAAGGGCCTCTCTTAAGGGTCGTGTGACTGAAAGCTTGCAGACTCTCCCATTTGCTGAAACTGGGTAATCTGGAAAAAGACATCTCATTGGAGTCAGGAGCTTGGGATGAGCTGTGGCCTGCAGCATGTTTCCTAGGAGGGGATATTTGCTATGCTAGATAGTTACTACTTAGTGATTTTGTGTGCGCCATCTTGCTTCCTTCTGTACCAGCCCTGGGAGATAGCATTAATACCGCTTATACATGAGGTATGACAGATAGTTTGGGAAATGCCTAATATTACACCACCACTGGGTAACTCTTCTCGTAGATTGTCCTTGTGACTGGTTTTGCCTGAGGGTTAGGGGTCAACAATCATGACTTAGACAGGAATGTGAACATAACTGCCTGATGAGATTTGGGCAGGTTTTTTGGGCTGTTTTCTTGTGCTTTGCTCTTCTGCATCTATATGGCCCCATGCCCCACCCATCCTCCTGGATGATGAATGACATGTGGTTAAGTCATTACCGATGGCCCAGAAGACAACCATCAGACACACAAACAAGGCCTCTTTAAACCATCCAGCCCTGGCCCAGTCATCTGGGAGGCCACACGAATGGGCCCAGGGGACATCAGTCACAGTGGCCTGAACCAGAATACTGCCTCCAACAGTTTCCACAATCTTTCGGGAAATAATAAATTTTGTTCAAGTCACAGAACTTTTTATTTCCTCATGTTTTCAAAAAAAAAAAAAAGGGTGATGATATCAAGCATCCTATTTCATTCTCGGTACTTGGATGAGATGAGAAGAAAAAATATTAATTCACATGCGTTTGATGCTTTGTACTTCACAAGACTGCATTTTCATGCTCTACACCCACTGTGGTACACAGCTGAGGTAGGTGTTCCAGGGCCCCCAGCACCCCCAGCACTCCCTGTTGGGAGAAGTTCTCCTGCAGACCCCTCCAGAGCCATTTCAGGGACTAGTGGTGATTAACCCTTTTCAAACCAACTAACCCTTTAAACCAGGGGACAGAAAACCCCCTGCCTACCATCTCTTTCTTCCATTGTATGAGTACAAAGCTCAGTATCTCAGGTCCTCCACATCCACGGAGTCTGCGCTATTCATGGAGAGTTCTGGAAGAAAAGAAAAAGAAACCGTCAGCCCTGCCAAAGCTAGAATACGTTGGAGCCGAGGAGACAGTCTAAAGAAAGTAACACTCAGCTGGGCCTTTCTCCTAGATGCTCACAAACTTGCGGTCCAAGGTTGGAGGTAAAAAGCTAGACCCATTTCCGAGCGGAATTTGAGTGTCTTCATGGAACGCGAGCGGTAGCTGACACTAAAGGAGGCACTTAGCCCAAGCCCTCATTTGGCAAATGAAGCAACTGAGGCTAGGTGAATTTTTTTTGTTTTGTTTTTTGTTTTTCGAGACAGGGTTTCTCTGTGTAGTCCTGGCTGTCCTGGAACTCACTCTGTAGACCAGGCTGGCCTCAAACTCAGAAATCCGCCTGCCTCTGCCTCCCAAATGCTGGGATTAAAGGCGTGCGCCACCACTGCCTGGCCTAGGTGAACTGTTTTCTGGGAGGCTTTTCAGCAGACCACTGATGGGGCTAAAAGGAGCCTAGAATGTCTGGTTCTTTCCCTGACCTGGTAAGAGAGTGGAATCCATCCTGTGATGGATTTGAGGTGATTTGAGGCATTCCAATCAAATTTGAGACAAAAACGAGACAATGTCAAGACTGACAAGAAGCTGATATGGGGGGGTGCTATAACCATGGTGACAAGGGGCTGATACGGAAATGTGGTTTATAATCATGGCGACGAGCAGCTGATGTGGAGGGAGGTATATAACTTCTTCGATGAGGAGCTGAAATGGTGGGTGGTTTATAGACATGGCAACAGGGGCTGATACAGAGGGGTGGTCTATAACCATGGCGACGAGGGGAAGTGCAACCCATTTGGCCAGAAGACATCAAGAACTTCCCAATGGAATGCTGTCCTTACTCTGAATTAGTCAAATTTAAGATTTGACCACCAGTCCTCAACGTTTTAATCCATTCCCAGAACTCTCTCTATCTCCTTTTCCATTACAATAAACCACCCAGAACTGGCTTTTTCTGATTATCAGTCAATTTACATCAGAATGATGAATTATCCACAGCAGTGGAAGTAGAGCTGTTATATGAATTTTAATGTGCCTGACAAGAGCCAGAACAGAGAACAGTGGGCTAATGATGAGGGTCTAGGAATGAGGAGTGACACTCCCGGAACACACATCAAGGGTGGGCATGGGAGAACTGGTGACATTATTGCCTGCCAGGTAAGAGGGAAATTCAGGACTGCCTGATACTATATGTGGCATGAACCCTGGGAGCATAGTGCCTCCCAGCTTGTGACTTTCTCTCACACAGCCTCCACACACCAGTCACAGGGCCTTTCCAACACCTGCGGAGCCTCAAAGGGCATGTGTATTTTGTAGATGCAGAGATGCTCCTGCAAGAATTCTGACGCTGACAATCACACTTAGTTTGGAGTTAACAGGTTACTTGACCAGCAAGTGCTTGATTCTGGTAGAAAATAGAGCTGGAGCAGACAAGTCAGGAATAACAAAGACCACAGAGTTGTTGGATCTTGGGGTGGCCTGGAAGGAGACCAGTGGAAAAGCACAGAGAGTTCTAACCTGGATGACGGAGGGCTGGCTCTGTGGTGAGGAGGAGACTCCTAGGCAGAGGACTCCCCTGCCTCTCCCATGACCCCAAATCTGCAGCCTCTGGGGTGAAATGGAAAGCAGGGGAGAGTTGGACACGTGTGTCAAGTCAAGCTTGGGAAGTCATTTTGGCCCCCTATCATCTTAACCTTTCTTTACTCTGCTTCCTGCTCCCAGCATCCTGTAACATTACCAAGCTACAAGTCGGGTTGGAAGCATGTAACGTACTTGAATTGTCTCATACACGTCTTACCTTAACCCAGATAGGATTACTATGCTCATTGCTCAGGTGGGGAAACTGAGGCGAAGAGTGAAGGTACGCGTAACAAGCAGGTGTTGGCATGTAACAGGGGCTCTGGCCTAGCTATCTAGAGGCTAGAGGTAGTGGCTGTAAACACTTGCCCTTCAGTAGGCCAGCCCAGTTCACAGTCATGACTGCCCCTTGCTCTTCTTGGGAGGGGAATGTTCCTGGCCAATACTTCTTCCTTCTCTACTCAATTCCTGAAAAGCCTGTAGGTCTGGAGAAGGAAGGACAGCTTGGGTCTCATGACTCCACCTCTCTAAGGCTGAACACCATCACCTGTGGTTGCAAACTCTAAGTAGCACCTGGGACATTAGAGTTATTGCCTTTGGCTAGAATTCTGAATTTGGTCCATCAGATGCAGGATCAAATGACTTCTAGGGATCATTCCGTGCACATTAGGCTGGATTTAAGAATGAAAAACTCTTTGGAGGCCTCTAGGTCCCCTAAGCCCCCACCCCACACTTACATTTCACTAAAACTAATCCCTTCAAGGCTACAGATGTTAAATGAAGTTGAAACTCAGCTCTCTGAGGAGGTGCTTCACAGCTTTTCATTCTAAAGGGCTCTAAACACAGAAAGGAAATGAAGGAAGTCACCCTTTCCTTCTCCACCATAGCTGGGTCCGAGTCTCTCCATGGTTCTTACAGTAGACATCCTGGAGTTTGGCTAAGGGAGATTCCTCGGAGTTGGGCTGATGTTTGATGGTTGGATGAGTGGAGAGTAAATACCACACCAGCACATGCTACTCTCCTTCAAACACAAAGTGTGAATATGAGGATAGCCTTGTCAGTCATGAGTCCCCTTTAGCATGGGATCCTGCAGCTCTCTAGAACATGTACAGCTTTGACTACAGCAATTGTTAACCACAATGCTAGGCCAGACCCCCAGTGCGAAGATCCTTAACATCTGCTGCTGTCCTTATCGCCAGTTACAGCTCAGCCTTTCTCGGTAGCTTATTCCATTCTCTATCCTTTGAGAGTACACAGCTTTATCTTTCCAGCTCCTCTCATTTTCAGCAGGGCTTCTGAAGGTCAGAATTCTTACAAGATGCATCCCTGTATGACCCCCGGCTCTCCACATTTAAAGCATGTTGGACATACTGCGTGCCTTTTAAATAACTAAAGGAGGGAACAAGCCTATCCATCTTCAAACGGAACCTGTGGAGAGAAATGAAGAGGTGCCAAGGACTGGCACTCAAGCAAGCATGGGAGCTGACTCTAAATTATAGATGAGGACACTAAGGCAGCCAGAGGCTATGTGGCCAGCCTACCGTTAACTAGGGGCAGGATGGCAAGCGTGTTGGCTCACAGGCAATTCCACCAGGCTCCTCCCAGGGACCTAGCAGTGGCTTACACCGTCACCTGCCACCTTCACCCTTTGCCAGGTGCAGGCTGCATATAAAAGGACTCCTCGCCACCCCGGTTGGCCCCCTCTCCCTGTTCCTGGCCAGTCTCTCCCTCCCCCCATTTCTATCTTTCTCTGTCTCCTCCTCTGCTCTCATGGTTCTGCCCCATCTGTCTGCCTCTACTCCCTCTCCAGCCCCTCCCTTCCCCAGATAAACTTCCTTTATATCAGGTCTGTCTCATGGCATGATTTCTCAGGGGGGCACCTTGGCATGAGCCAGCCAGGCCTCCCCCACCCCCCACCCCCACACATTATATTTTATAATGAAGTGTTCTTCAAAACTTAGGAGAGGAGGAAAAGCCTGAGGCTGCCTGTGCAGTCCACTGAGGCAGTTGGTGTCAGCAAAAAGGGTCCCTATACAGCTAAACCTTGTTAGAAATGGTCTCCTCGGGTCAGGCCAACTCCTGCACATCTTCACCCCTGCCCTCTCCCATCCACACTGACTCCTTTTATGATGCCACTTTCAAACCTCATTTAACCTCAAGTCAAAACAGAGAGAAAACTTCTCTTCCTTAGTCCTGAAACTGAGACCCGAGTCTGCATTTTTGTTCTCCTCAAACCCCTTCTTTATTCCGCAATAATAAAAACCCCGCTTTTCATCACAGAACAGGCTACATGCCAAAATAAATAGCACCTTGGATTTCCTTGAAAAGAGAGCTTGGCTCGAAGCGCAGCCTCGCTGCCACAGAATTCTTGGACAAGTCAACCTTACAAAGTCAAATATTTAGCATGGTCGTGCACCAAAAAGCAGCCCCGCTGGTCCCTTCATGATCACCTGGCACTGACAGAGCACTCTTTCCAAAAGAGAAATGAATGTCACCCATACCTAGCACTTCCCTGCCCTGATGACATGATGAGACCAGAGCTTTCCTTCTTCATCCCAGTACCTTAGTTTTTCAAGTTGAGCTATTTCCTGTGCTAAGAAGCTGGCATGGCTCAGCTCATCCTTGGGAGGGCTGATGATGGGGTACCAAAAAAGTGAGATGCACTCCTAAATGATTCTACCTGCTGAGTTCACTTCCTGCCCACCAGGAGGGGCGGGGTCAGGGCTAATAATCAGCATATTAACACAGTCACAATAATTCCATTTCCACACTGTTGTTCAAGTGTTTCTCTTATTTTGCCCA
Organism: Grammomys surdaster; assembly: GCF_004785775.1. Taxonomy (NCBI): domain Eukaryota; kingdom Metazoa; phylum Chordata; class Mammalia; order Rodentia; family Muridae; genus Grammomys; species Grammomys surdaster. The sequence continues at coordinate 2,863,205 of NW_021604760.1, read as the reverse complement.
CACTGCCGCGGCTGCATCCAGGGCTTGTTGAAGAAGAGAGGCCAGTTGGGAAGCAAATTGTGTACATATCACCCTCTTTAAGCGCCCTTCCACTCAGCACAGCCCAGTCAGCTCTCTCCCACGAAGCTGGCTTCAAGAGGCAAGAATGGGGCTGATTCCCATAAACTCAGCACAGCCTGGTCTGCTTCCCAGCTGTTTGTTAAAGGACTCGGTCAGGTGACCCATGACCTTGTTGGAAAAGCAAATACTCACTTCCTTTCTGCTCTCCGGAATAGGTAAGCTGGGTCAGAAGCGAATTCACTGTTCAATAAGTTAATAATACTGGATCAGACAGGAAAAGGGAGAATGCTCAGATCCATCAGCTGCAACCTTTGTTCCGGGGGAACTGCCATTGTTTCAGAGGGACACATCTAAAGACATCTCCAAAACACACAACCTTCTTTTCCTTGATAGCTCTAAATCCGGGAACACAGGAGCATGATTTCTCACCTCCCCCTACGGCTTGTCAATGAAACAGGAAAGAGTGCGCAGCCTCCTTAAGACTGAAAACCCGCTGGGCTTCGTGGTGTCTTCAGGCAGCTCGGAACATTAAGTGAATGAAAGTTTGGTGGGGTAGGGTGATGATAGGAAAATGCCCAGGGAATTCCTGGGGCCAGACTAGCAGTTCCCAATTCCTACTGCCCCACCAGTCTGATGCTCTGGAACCCCAAGATGCACCCTATCTGGCTGGAAAAAAAGGAAAAGGGCAAGTACCTACAATGACAAGCAAATTCTTGCCGGTTCTGTGGTTCCTGCTCCCAGCAGGGTTTCTATTCCCTGCAAGAGCCAGGCAGAGGCAGCTGCCTGAGAAGGGACGTAACCAAACAGTGCAGAAGACAAGACCTAGAGTCCAGCCTGGAGCTGCTTCAGCCCTTGGAGCAGAGGCAGGTGTGAGGTGGAGCACAGGTTCTCCAATCCTGACACTTGCCCTGTTCCTACTGAAGACAGACAAGGGTGACATGGTCCAACAGGGACCCTGAGAGCCGGATGCTTCTTTTATATAGGCTGAGCAACAGTTTTAGAGAGACATGAACCCTGATGCTGGAAGGGCTCTAACTGGTCCCTTAAGACAGGTCAAAGGCAGCCCTCTCCTATATATCCTAATGATGGGGGTTCACTCCAGCTCAGTTCAGGCCCCATCAAACTTGTGCTTAGCTTGATGCTGGCACCGAGTGTTGCCTTGAACTGCCGCCTACATTTTCCCAACACATATAGAAAGCACACCTTTCCATTCTGTGCCCCTTCATCCCCTGGCTGTGCTTAGCACAGTCAGGCCAGGGGTCAGATGGTCTAAGTGAATTCCCTTCGGTGTTCCAGGAGTCAAATTTCTGGGAGTAGAATTGCGTTCTTCTCAGTGTTTTTCTTGGAAGATGCTCAAGCATCTTGCTTTACCTAGAGATGAAAGGCGAGGATGGTATGTATGGCTGTAGACACGACTACAAGATTGGCATTTACACTTTATAGTTGTTAAGAGTATCTGTGTTAACCAAGCACCAGACTGTCAGCATAGAAAAAGATCTGAAGTTTAGCTTGAATGCTAAAGTTTACACAGAAAATGCCCTGTGGAGCAAATTTCCTCTAGGATACCATTGAAAGGCCTACTGTCCATCACTTCTGAGTGGTCCAGAGGACAGCTAGAAACAAAATGATTCTGTGGAAAGGGATAAGAAAGGGCTCAGTGCCTCTTCAGTGCCTCTTTGCTCAGTGCCTCTTCAGTAAGCCACCCTCCTCTCTGCTCTGAGTGACTAAGATTGACATGGTCCTTTCCTTTCTCAGGACAAAGTCCTTCGTGTCCAGCCTCGAGCTACACAGGTGTCAAAGGCTGTGCCACCTTGTTGGCCTGGCCAGGTCTTGCCTGTCCTGAGCCTCACACATCTCTCCCATGTGCAATGGTCACCTTTCTACTGTACCTTTCCTGTCTGTCTTTGGCCACAGTGGCTGCCTCTGTGTCTGTGTCCCTGACCTCCACTACAGTCTCCATAAAGCATGTAATATGAATTTATTCGCAATCCCTATGGATAAACACCTCAGTTCCATTTCCATCAACCCACTCAGTGGAAAGAAAGAAACAACTCCCCAAAGTTGTACTCCCTCAATACTAATACTACTGCCACCTCTCTCCCTCTCCCTCTCCCTCTCCCTCTCCCTCTCCC
>NW_021604760.1:2846191-2860913 GCF_004785775.1 Grammomys surdaster | reverse complement strand
ACAGCTTTGCCCTCTCCTGGCCACCATGAGCACACACATACACACACACACACACTTTAAATATTTTTTAAGAAAATAAATCAAATACCAGAAGATGTCTCTGTGGTTAAGAGCACTTACTGAGCAACCATGAGGAGGACCGGAGCTTGCATCCATGCTGAGGTAACAGCCGAGAGTGATGCAGATGCTCGTAAGTCCAGCTTCACTTTAACTTCAGCTCAGTCTCTACCTCCAGCTCCAAAGGATCCAAAGCACTCCCCTGGCCTTTGCACATGCACCTGCATGCCTCCACACACCCACACCTCTACACACACCCGTGTACTCACACAGATATGTGTCCATATAAGTAAAACAAATCTTAAAACATAAAATAAACCAGTAGGAAGGAAGTACTAGGCACCTGACAGTGCCACTGACAGTGCCTTAGATAGCAGGATAAAAGACATATGTAAGCCGGGCGGTGGTGGCGCACGCCTTTAATCCCAGCACTTGGGAGACAGAGGCAGGCGGATTTCTGAGTTCAAGAGTTCGAGGCTAGCCTGGTCTACAGAGTGAGTTCCAGGACAGCCAGAGCTATACAGAGAAACCCTGTCTCGAAAAACCAAAAAAAAAAAAAAAAAAAAAAAGACATATGTAACCGGACCTGGTGGCACATTCATAAAATCCAGCATTTGGGAGGAGAATCAGAGCTTTAGACCAGACAAGGCTGAAGAACAGAGATATTTTATGCACAGGTCCTTCCATATACTCTCCCTCTGGAACAAGATGGTGCTCCGTTCTCTGGCCCTCAGTGGGATACCCCTGCAGGCATTGCACTGAATGCCTGCATTTCACAAAAGAGAAGCGCTGTCTCTAACCCACCTAGTGCCCTCATGTGGACTCCAAGAGAGGAGCAGAACAGGTAAGGTGACCTCCACTTTGCAGATGAGGAAGGAAAGTTTGTTCTCAGAGTCACAGAGAACAGGGCCCCACTGCAGTTCAAGACAGATTTCCTCTCTCTTCCAGCCCAGTTCTCTCTCCACTAAACCATACAGCCCAAACCACCCTTAAGGGGAGATTTCCCAGGGCACTCCAGCCACTTTTTGGGTGGGGGGAGGGTCTGGCCTGTTGTAGGAAGATCTCTCTCTCTCTCTCTCTCTCTCTCTCTCTCTCTCTCTCTCTCCTTTTTTCTTTTTTGTTCTTATACTATTATTGAATTTCCCTTGGTGGACCAGCAGCTCCTTGATGACAGAACTGGCTTTCCTCTTGCTCATGTGAGTCATCTGTAGTATTCATGTTCGTGTTGTTTTGGACGGAGTCTCATGCAGCCCAGGCTGACGTCAAAGTTGCTATGCACCCAAGGATGAACTGAATACCTAGTCTTCCTCCCAAGTGCTGGTAACATAGACATGTGTCATCACTCTCAAATTCCCAGGCTCTTAAATAGGAATCTAGAAATACCATGTAGATACAATCTCATACAAGCATCACCTGTCAATAAAAATGCCTATGGCTAATGAGCTGAGACAGGAAATAGGAGGCGGGACATTGGTAGGAAGAGAAAGGATTCTGGGAAATAGTGAGAGGATAAAAGGAGATATTTGTGGGAGACGAGATGGGAGACAGATGGAGGAGACAGGCTGAAGAGACAGACAGAAGTAAACCAGCAGGGGGATGCTGAGGAGAAGTGAAGGAAGAAGTGGGCCAGGTCTGAAGGAGAGGGAACTAAGCACATGGTAGACATAGAATAGTTTGAATGGGTTAAATAAGTTATGAGCTAGTCAGGGAATGAGCCAAAGCTTATGACCTAAGCATTTAATAATAAATATTTAGTCTCAGAGTCCTCCTTCTGGGAGCAAGACCTGGGAAAGAAAAAACACACCCTACTTCTAAAACCAATAATTCTCCGAGCATAGTCCTGGTCCAGTGGGTGAGGGTAAGAGTTTCCAAAATAGCACTAAACAGATCCCAAATTCTGATTCTTAAAGTAAGTAACACAGTAATATGCTTTTATGGGTATAAGGAATTAGGAACAAAATATGTGAATCAATTAAATAGTGTCATTAATAAACAAAAATTGGCAGGGCAGTGCTGGTGCATGCCTTTAAACCCAGCAGTTAGAAAGCAGAGGCAGGCTATCTCTGTGTTTGAGCTAACCTGATCTACAGTGAGTTCTAGGACAGCCAAGGCTACACAGAGAAACCCTGTCTCAAAAAAACCAGAAAAAAAAATTGTCTGTTACAAGTGTGCTAAGTGTGCTAAGTCTGCAAAAAAGAATGGCCTCCATCATGTCCAAACAATACTTCAAAACTCTTGGGTATTCACTCAGGGCGAGGTCTGGAATTCCCACCATTCTCAGAGAGGGCGTTTTGTTGTTAGTGCAGAAGACGTTTGTGCTTTTCCCAGTGAGCCAGAACTGTGTGAACTCCCTTCCTATGCCCAAGTCTTCCTCCTTAGGAGCCCCAAGTCTCCAAGGTTGACGCTGGAATTTATAGTGCCAGCCCACTTCACTTAGGACCCAGCCAAGTAGTATCCGGGGTCAGCCAGGCCCAACTCCTGCCTGAAAGTCAGTGTCATTGAAGAAGACAGACTACTGGGGAGTGGCTCTGGGGGGCCAGTGGAATAGCACCCTGCTGCTTGACATCCTTTTATGAACTCCTCTTCTGCAAGCTTGCTAGGATGGGTTAAAAGTTCACAGCTCTGACTCTCACCTGCTATGAGAGTTGGATGTTAATTGTGCTTTTTTTTTTAACTTCTATTACTCATAAAATCATTGTTGGGGATTTGTGTTGATTGCTATCTTGAGTATTTCCTTTATTACCACATTATTTTCCTCTTCCACTTTACCCTTTATTTCCATTCCCACCCCCACTGGAACATGGAAATGAGTGGACTCAGTAGACCACGAGGATTTTTGCTCCAACCCTGTGGACTGCTGTCTAGATAGTTGAGAAACCACAACTTGAAGCAAATATTCCTCAGGAATCCAGCCCCATTCCTCCTTCCTGGGTCCTGCAGTGGGAGTGTCTCATGGGCAGAGATGGACACCCTCTGTGTGGAGGGGTGAGGGGCACCTCTGCACCTCCTATGCCTAGCTAGCATCACTGTCCTTGGATAGGATCCAACTGGAACCTTGTGAGGCACCAGCATGGATGCCTCCCATGAGCCCCAGGTGCAGACTCTTCAGCATTTCTGTGAGCTATGGCTTCTGCCTTCTGGGTTGGGAGGAAGGTTTTTCTTGGCTGAAATACACACAGCCTGCCTACTCAGGAATCAGTTTATACAAAACGGCAGATGAAAACTGATCCCCAGATATCTGGGTGGAGCCAATACCGTTTGTTTTGTCTTTGTTGTCTTTAATTGTGCAATACCCCATCCAGCCTTCTACAAGTTCAATGTGCAGAGTAGACATCTGTCATGTGTGTCAAACAAGGATGATGGACACTTAGTCCAGCAACATGTCAGCTGAAGGAAAGGTAAGTATCATTAGAGATGAACCAGAGACAAAGGGCTCTAGAAACTTCTATCAGTTTGATGTTGGAAGCAGATGGGACTTATTCAGTGTGCCACCTGGCAGTATTTAGGAAGGCTGTGTACTGTTGTGACATGAATTTTGATCTGTTGTACTTAATGTAGGTGCCGTGTTTCTGTGTGTTTCTCAAAGTTCATGTGTTGAAATTTAAACTACGGTGTTGGAGAGGGGGACCTAACGAGGAGATGGGGTCACCAGGGCTATGCCCCCATGAGTAGATAGATTGTGTGCTGTGCCTTGGGAGTGGGTTAGCGGTTGAGAGAGTAGGCTCACATACCATGTCAACTATAGTCCTCCGCTCTACCAGCTGTGCTAGCCAAGGCTCCGCTGTAAGCTCACATAAAAAGTGAGTTTGGCCTTTACTTGCTCAGTCACTCTTCTGCTTTCTTTCCCAGGGTGGTACAACATGAAGTCCCTCTCTGCAAAGGCCAGCACCTTGCTCTTAGATTTCCCAGCCCTCAGCAAGATGAGTCAGGTAAATTCCTGATTCATGCAAAATTGTCCAGTTTCAGATATTCTCTTACCTAGAATTATCTTAGGAAACAGACTAAAATAGTAGGTGAAGTCACTAATAAAACATGTTTCTGGGAGTCACACTCTAGGTTCAAACCATCCAAGAGCAGCTCAGAGGCACCACACAATGGCTGGCCATATGGAGCCTGGTACAGGGCCGACTTCCATTAGACCCCTCCTCTTCCCTCAAGCCACGTTGTGGCCTCTCTCAAGTCAAGACCTCTCTCCCAGCTCCAGGCCAGGACTCTGTAAGTACTGAGTGTCCATGCAGCCATCCTTGCTAATTCTATTGCTGAAAGAAATCTCTAACCGGACCTTGGGCATGATCTTTATATCCTAGCGGGTATACTGAGGCCCCATGACGTGTATATCACACTATAGCCGAAGTCAGCTATTGCCTTCTAGATTCCTTGCTTCCTATTAGAAGCTCCTGCTATGGTGCTTGTCTGCCTTAGGCTTTGGAGGACACTGACTTTAAGGCTTCTCTAAAAACAACATGGCTGCTCTTCCCAGTTTCCATAGAGAATAATGGAGCTTTCATTGGAGTGACTGCTTGCCAGAATACTGCACACACTCCCACTGGTGACCTTTGCTTGCAGCCTCTGGCTACAGAGACAGTACCAAACACAATAATAAAAACAGTTGCCAAGATCAATTAGGTACCTTCTCTGTATTCAACCTTTACTCTTCCCTCCTCACCACCTGGGGCCCTCGAAGTCCTGACTCCTCTCCAAATGAGACAAAGATGGCTGCCTCCTGACCCAGTCCAAGCTCAGTACTTCGTTCAAAGAAACAGCAGCTAAGCAGATAAAAAATTAATTGGAAGCTATCCAAACCTTCACTGTAGTCTCCAGAGAAAATACTGAAGGGGAAAAACATTCTTAGTGCAAAGCAAAACTTCTGCTTTCCTCTCTGCTATTCTAGGCACCTTGCTCCAATAGAGCAGCTGCTGCAGCAGCAGAGACCTTTGTTCCCAGCATCCTCTGCACATCATCACCTCTCGCCTCCAACTACCCTCCTCCCCACCTGGCACAATTCATCATTACCAGGTTCTCTCTGCCCTCTCCTCAGGAATTCCAGTGCTGGCTCTCCTGGCCAGGCCTTTATTCTCTCTGGATAATCCAGTCTACATAGTAATAGAGCCACACTGAAGCAGGCTGTGCCTGGCATTTCCTCAAAAAGGAATTACTCAGAAGGCTTCACAGACAAATGAATATACCCATCAATAGTTCTATTCTCCATTATAAGTGATTTTATGGTGAGAGAGCTAAGGCTTAGTTAGATATGATGATGATAACATCCATGATTATAATAATAATTGTTAGGTGCATATTGTCCTGTACTGGTGCTAGGACGCTTATTTAGTGGTCATGATAGATAGGTTATATCCTTCCATGGACAACAGGCTCAAGGGTACAGATCTAATACGAGGCAGAGTTCGTCCAACTACATGGGGCAAGCTCTTAAGCACAGATTGGAAAGACCCTCTGGTCTCCAGTTTCTGTAACTGTCTGTGAAACAAGTTGTTTGGAGCCTAAACAGAAGAGAAGAAACCAGACATCAGCAAAGGTGCCTGGAGAGATGGCTTAGTGTTAAGAGCACTGGCTGCTCTTCCAGAGGGCCTGGGTCCAATTCCAAGTACCTACATGGCGGCTCATAACTATCTGCAACTCTAGTTCCAGGGGATGTGACAGCCTCCTCTGGCCTCCTTAGATGGCATATATGTGGTACAGTGACATATATACAGACAAAACACCCAGAATGTAAAATAATTAGTTGTTTTTAGTTTTAAAGATCAGCAAGGGATGGAGTCTAGACTTGGATTCCATCACAGACTTGCTCTTGGGCTATCAAGTGACTATTAAAATATAAGTATTTTCCAGGGATGTAATAGGTCCATAAATAAATTAATTTGCTAAGGAATAGAGTGGGGGAAAATGCAGTCTTACTTAATCAATTAAAAAATGCAATTAGGTTTCAAATAACCTTGAAGGGTTGCAAGGAGACTTGGGGTGTCTAACAACTGATTAACAGACAGTAGCGGTTGAGTTACATGGTCATCAATTTTATATACAATGTTATTTGTAGAACAGCACTCTGTCAAAACTTCCATTCTGAAGACATATCTTTGAGCCAGAAACAAGAGTTTGGGGTTGCCAATTAATTTTGTTTCCCTGTCATTCACTGAGTTGTATCGTGCTGGGATGAATGACATCCCTGGTTCCTGCCTTGCATCACTAGGGAGATGTATCTCCCTGCCAATGGAGCGTTTCCCCCAGACTCAGAGGGATGCCACTGCAGCAGCCTTGGAAGGAAAGCCTGTATCCAATCCAGTCCTGCCCCAGTGGCAGATAAAAACCATGAGCTTCCCCAAGGTTAAGACTTGAAATGGGAGTCTTCCCTGGTCCCATTTTCAACTCTACACCTCCAATGGCATGAGAGTAGTGGGCACAGGAGGATTAAGGACCCAGTACTGGAATCCGCTTAAACCAGCTGTCCAGGGGACAGCTCGTACACTCCACTCTGCATTTTGCTTGTTTGTGACAGGGCTTGCTTTATAGCCCAGGCTGGCTTCATAACTCAGGCTGGCTTCGTAGCCCAGGCTGGCCTCAAGTTCTCTATTTTCTCACTTGACTTTTCTTACTACTAGGATTATAGGCACATGTTACCATGCCTGTTCTTACGTACTTTATATCTGTGTTTGTATAATACATAGAATATTTATTTACTATGTTTGTGATATGAATGTTTATTTTGTATAAATTAAGTCTAGGTTCCACATATGAAAGAAAGCAATTCTGTTTTTCTGAGTCTGCCTGTTTCCCTTAATGTACTGACTTCCAGGTGCATCCATTTTCTGTCATGATTTCATTTTTATTGCTGTATAAAATCCCACTGTGTATATGTTATATCTTTTTTATCCATTCAACTTGATAAGCATCTGGGCTGGTCCTACTTCTTGGGTATTGCAACTAGTAGAGCAGCAAACATGTATGTTGCATTATATTCCTTTGGGCATATACCCAGAAGTGGTATGAGTAGGTCTATTTTTTTTTTTTTAGGAACGATGATCTTTTGTTGTGGGAGGGTTCATCAATCCTTCCTGGCCGGGCCTTCCTCATGGCTGCCAGTACGTGCGCAGTTCGTAGGGCACGAAGCTGCACACCTCCGGGATCATGTCCCTCATGATCTCGGTGTGCTTGGTGAGCCCGTGGTGCCGGCTGTGTCTCGGCTTGCTGATGTTCTTCGTCAGTTTGTGGCCCTTGTTGAGGCCCACGGCCATGGGGTAGCGCAGGGCCATAGCTGCTGCTCTCTAATGGTGGCCGGACAGGAAGCTAAGTAGGTCTTAATGCCGTGTCTGTTTTTAGTTTTTGAGGAATTTCCACTAGTTTCTGTGAGTCACCATCCTCTGCACCTGTGCTTTTGTGCCCCATCCCCTGTCTCTATGCATTTCCCTGAGAAGACTGCTCAAGGAGAAATCCAAACTTAGGTGGTAGGCTGCCGAGTGTGTCTCCTTGTTCCTGTTTTGATCTTTGTTCCTGTTTTTATTCCTGTTCCTGTTTTGTGGTGAGTATAAAAGGGAGCTATGCAGTTGAAAATATAGCATTTGGTTCTTTACCAGATGACTCCTTGTCTTTCTTTCTCTCACCCTCAGCCCTCCGCCGATCCAAGGAACTCAGTCAGCTATGCTGGCGTAGCTGACAAGTTTCCATATTGGCTGCACAAGATTGCATTCCTACTTGCAATGAGTAAGTTCTCATTCACTGTGTTCTCACCAGCGTTTATTGTCTGATTAGGAAAAGATGAAATTTTTCTTTTTTTAGTTTTTCAAAACAGGATTTTTCTGTGTGGCCCTGGCTGTCCTGGAACTTGCTCTGTAGACCAGGCTAGGCTTGAACTCAGAGATCCTCCTGTCTCTGCCGCCTGTACTGGAATTAAAGGTGTGTGTCACCACTGCCAGGCTGAGAAGGAATCTTGAAACTGTTTTAGTTTGCATTTCTCTGATAGCTCCCAGAAGAATAAAAACAGCCAATAAATACTTGAACCAATGTTTAAATTCCTTAACTATGTATTCAGTTCATTGGCTGAATTTATTGACTGGATGTTATGTGTGCATTTAATGTTTGCAGTTTTAAAAACTGGATATTAATTCCCTGTCTAGTGAGTAGTTGGCAATCCCCCTCTGCTGCCAGGATGTCTCTTCACACTGGTGATTGTTGGGTTTGCTGTACGGAAATGTCTTGATTTAACATAGTCCCAATTCTTTTTTTTTTTTTTCGAGACAGGGTTTCTCTGTATAGCCCTGGCTGTCCTGGAACTCACTCTGTAGACCAGGCTGGCCTCGAACTCAGAAATCCGCCTGCCTCTGCCTCCCAAGTGCTGGGATTAAAGGCGTGCGCCACCACCGCCCGGCTAATAGTCCCAATTCTTGGGATCATTATGTGTAGTATTTATTAGCTTCCTTTCTAGGAAAACAGTAGGTGCTCAGCAGTTGTTGGTTGCTTTGTTTTTGTTTATGGACTGTGTACTGGCCAAGCAGTAAACTGTTGTCTCTTACTCTTTTTTTTTGTTTGTTTGTTTGTTTTTTTCGAGACAGGGTTTCTCTGTGTAGCTCTGGCTGTCCTGGAACTCACTCTGTAGACCAGGCTAGCCTCGAACTCTCGAACTCAGAAATCTGCCTGCCTCTGCCTCCCAAGTGTTGGGATTAAAGGCGTGCGGCACCACTGCCTGGCTGTCTCTTACTCTTGCCTGACCCTCCCCTCCACCAATGTGTCTGTTCATGTGTGTGTGTGTGTGTGTGTGTGTGTGTGTATCAGTGTGTCTGTGCATGTCTGTGTGTGTGTGTATCTGTGTGTCTGTGCATGTCTCTCTCTGTGTGTGTATCTGTGTGTCATCTGTGCATATCTCTCTCTCTCTCTCTCTCTCTCTGTATCTGTGTGTCTGCCTCTCTCTCTCTCTCTCTCTCTCTCTCTCTCTCTCTCTCTCTCTCTCTGTCTGTGTGTGTGTATTTAGAGAGGTGAATATCTGTTTCCTATGTGGAGATTTGGAAGCCAGTGTGCAGGCCAGTACAGGAAGTCAGCAGTAGTCACAGAGAACACACAGGGTGGAACTGATGTGGTGGGAGGGCTTCTGATGGACTTTTACTAGGTGGATTGAATCATGCTTCCATCCACAATTGTCTAAAAGGCCTGAGTTGAAGGAAGTTAGTGGCTTAGCATGGGTACGCGGCAGGCTAACTTCAGATGCAAAGGTAGGGGATGAGCAGGGACGGGGCCTTCAAAACAGGAGCCCAAAAGAAGAAGCAAGGCCCTGTTTCTGAGGGCTAGCAACCAGGAACAAAGCTAAAGCTATGAGGACTGCATCTTCTGCTCGTGTCACACAGCCATGCCCCAGAAGGATATGGCAGTTGGCTCAATTAATTCTCCATGTGATATATTTTGAGGGCAGCAAGTGGTTTGAAATTTACTCTGTGGGATGTATTAGAACCTGTGAGAGATTTTTTTTTCCCCTTTGGGGCTGATCTTTAAAAGATCAGCTATGTTCAACACAGAAGAATAACTGGCCTATTTCTCTTGGAGCACTGCCAGCACACACAAGGCCTCCTTTTCTTTGCCATCGGCAAGCATTTGGCATGTGTGTGAAGACTGGAGCCTTCCCAGCATACTTACCCACTTGTGTTCTGGAGCACCTCGACCTCCGCCTACAAAGCCAAACATAAAGACTGTCTTCACCATAGCCCCTTGGAGCATGTGGCTTCCCTCTCCAGAGCCAGGAAGGCCCCAGGGGACATCTTCTCACTACTAGAGATGGTGATGATAATGTTGCCACAGCCCATGAGCCTGGAGTCAAATGCCAAGTAGCAAAGGCCAATCTCCAAGAAGTGCACACTCACCTTGCTATATGAAACAAGGGCCCAGACATTGGGGCAGGTTCTGTGGGTTCATGGAAGAATAAGATAGCATTCTTTCCTTTAAGCAGCTGACAGTTCCAGATGGAAAATAGAGACCCTAAGTAAGGACTTCTGGTATGAGAAGGGAGCAGACAGCACTTCAGAGAGAATTAGGAGAGCATACAGACATCACGTACGGTGGTGGCTTCAGGTGCTCACATTCCCGGCCAGCATGCAGGGCGCAGCGGATGACAGAGGAGGCAGGGCTGGAAGTCTGCTCTGCTTAGTCCTAAATCCTCTAGCAGAAGAGGAGCAGGAAGGAAGAAGGGACTGGGATGAAGGAATCCTGTGCCCGGACACTGGCCTTTAGAGAGTGTTCAACAGATACGCATAGTCTGTACAACTGGTCTGGGGAGGGAGGAGAAGAGAGTGGTGAGTCTGGTGAGAAATTCGAGCAGACTGACTTTTCACTATGTGATCCTTTTGTTGTTCTTCAAGGGAACAGCAGTGGCAGATTTAAAAGTTATTTGTTGCATGCCATAGCACATGTATGGAGGTCAGAGGACAACTTTTGGGAGTCAGCCCTCTCCTTCCACCGTCTGGGTTCTGGCGATGAAACCAGGTTTTTCTGGCTTGCCTAGTGAGCACTTTTACCCACTAAGCATCTCACCAACCCAAGGGAAGCCATGATCCAAAATGTAGGCATAGGCATTTAATGCCTTACACAGTGGCCATGTTCCAAGGCCGGTGTTGGCTTTGCCATCCTGAATCCTTTTCAGCTTTGTCACAGCTAGGGCAATGCCTCCTGGGCTCACTCTGCCTTGCCAAGTAGCCTTTATCGTGTACAGAGAACACAGTAAGTGGGTTCAGAGTTTAAACAGAAGCAGATTCATGGAGCATAAGAAGTGGACCAGCCTGCTCAGTTAACTATCCAAATGTAGCCCTGACACCCACTAAGGAAAAGATTTTTCCTTCTAGTCAAGAGAATATAATCTACCTCTGGGTGGGCACATGTTATTGTCTCCTCCCTTAAAACCAAACACCCAGCCAAGAGACCACTCCACCTAATACTATGCTGAAGAGATGGGAAGAATAATTATTCCTTTGATGAGATAATATACTTTTCCTTTCTAGAAACTCTGCTCCTAGATCAGCCTCTACAGAGCTGCTAGGAGATTCCGTTATGTCTGCCCACCTTTCTGAGCTCTTTCTCTTTCCCTTCTTTTCTTCTTCCTTTGGATGCTGGCCAGAGCTTAAGTGTGCTTTCTCTGGTACTTTGGACTGAATCTCTTCCCTACCACGTGTCTGCTTAGAAATGGTGCAATGTCTCTCTTCTGATTCTCCATCTCCCTCTTCTCTGAGGCAGCTGAGACTTCCATCTTGCCTACCCTGAGGTTTTACTTTTAAACAGTTGTAAAACTGTGTCTGAGCTTTCCTGCGAGTTCATTGTTAAAGCAGCTGGGTGCTTCTAATTATTTTATCTCACACTTCACAATAAGCAAACTTCATTCAGGAAAAGCACTGTAGAGGGAGGGTTGTGCCCCAGTTCATGTTAAATCCTCTGTTGGATGAGTTGGTATCAGGAGTGGGGCTCTCTGGTGTGTGGAATTGCCTTCTTGACTGGGATGAAGCCTCCTGCAAGAGTTTCTATAGAGCTGCCTTGCTCTCCTGCCATGTCAATACACACGCTAAGAAGATGATTTCTACGAGCCAGGAAGTGGCCCTCACCAGTCACCAAACCTGTCAAATCTTTGATCCAGGACTTCCAGCCTTTACAGCTGTGAGAAGCAAACGTCCTTTGTTTTTAAGCCGCCCAGTGTATGGCAGTTTGTAACAGCAGCCCAAGTGGACCCAGCCAGAGGTTAAGTGATTTCCACACATCAGCAACTGGAGGAGCTAAGCCTTGAAGCCAGAGGCTTTGGCCGAAGGGTCCATGGCTTTTACCCACAGGCCGGGGAGAGGAGAAGAGTTTCTGGAGGTGAGGAAGGAAGACTCTGAACGTTTATCTCTGGCAAGGAAAAGCAAGATGGAGAGACACTGAGGTGAAGGTGAGGGTGTCTAAGCCACAAGGTGTCCACCTTCTCTTAGGAAGACAGGGAGAGGCGAAGGCAGAGAGTGAGGGGTCTGGTGGGATCTGGGAACTTGTGGAAAGCAGCTGAGGTTTGTATCAGGCAGTGAGGAGAATGGGGTGAGAGGTCCTTGGGACAAACATGAGTGGGGTCATGTGGCAGATGAGGCCAAAGGGCACAGATTTCACCTAGATCTTGTTCTGAGTGGGAGAAGTGGGAGAGAGAAGCTTAACCTCAGAGGAGTCTGGGGGAGATTGTAGGGCACAGAAGAGGATACACAGAGCAAAGGGAAGAGCTGGGAAATGGGGATTAATATCCTGTCATCCACATTAGCAAGGACAAGCATGTAACTGTGGCATGTGACACCTGCGGTCTGTTGACTGGCCACCCTACCCAAGGCACTCATTAAAAGCTTTCCAACACTCATGAGTTTTCCTGGTTTAATAGTGAAAGTCCATAATTCTCCACTGGCTTCCTGTGCCTTCAGCACTAGAACATGGCCAGGCTCAATAAAATGCTCCACAGGTGGGCTTCAAAGGCTTATCGTGAAACATTAACGCAAGCCTCTCTTTCTCTCTCTTAACATCGAGTACACATTAAATCACCTTGGAAATACCAGGCTAGTTATATTTACAATTAATTCTACCTGTTGTGATTTTGTGTTCCGTTAAATGCTTCGAATGAGACCCAAACTATACTGCTGTTGGTAAAAGCTGGTCTTCCAGGCAATAGTGATATTAAACCCAGGCTAAATCTAGGAGGCCCGTAGGAGGACATAAGCAGGAGCAGAACTCTCAACAGCTCTTCTGAGAGAAAGGGGCTAGAGCTGGTAAGGTTTGGCAGGAAATGGGAAGGAAGGGAAGACATGGCCTGAATGGGGAAAGCCATCCTCTAGGGTATGTGACGATTACCTGATGTCCTGCTGAATGGGGCTAGAAAGGCACCAGGTGTCTACCATGACTCTAAATGTCTTGAAGAGATCCACAGGGACTCCAGTGACAGGCCATAGGACTGATCCTGGGGCCACGTATGATTCAAACTTCGCTTTGGTGTCCTAGCTTTGTACCAGGCCATTCATAACCGACATCCCTACTTCTCACCCCCCACCCCCCACCCCCCTCCTCCCTCCTCCATCCCCCATACCCCTTGGCCCCCTGTGCTATTTCCTCTGCCAGCCACTTGTTTCCACCAGTCTCTCCCAGAACAGCAATGCCAAACACATCCTACCTCCCAAAGAGTTTTCCCTGGGGCTCAGTGGGCAAAGGCGCTTGCCGCTAAGCCGAAAGATCTGAGTTTGGTCCCAGAACCCACTTGTTAAAAGGAGAGATTCTGTTTCCTCAGATTGCCCTTCGACCTCTGCACGTGCACTGTGGCATGCTTATCTACAAACATCCAACGTGTACATACACAATTTAAAAACGTCCCCAATCCCTGACGGCCTAGAGCTAAGACTGACCCCCCACACCCACCCCTGTAGGAGATGTCTGGTAGCAATTAAGTAGGCAGCAACATGATACAGCCTGACTCCTGTGGCCTGCAAGCCCGGAAGTCTAAATCTTAGCTGAGATTTGCCTGTTGGTTTTTGTTGTTGTTTGTTGGAGTTTAAGGCATATCACAAGTTCTCTGGCTTCTTCACTCTTTGGCCTCATAATACTGATTTAAAACTATAGTCTTAGGAGTGGTCTTAATGAGGTAATGGAAGCAGAGTTGCTTTGTTAAAGGTGGGTCACATAAAAGAAAGGGACTGGGCTAGAGAAATGGCTCAGAGCATATGAGTCACTTTTTAGAGGACCTGCATGTGGTTTCCATGCAGGCAGCTCACAAGCACCTGTAACTGCAGCTCCAGACGATCGTGGCTGCCCAGGGCCCGGACACACACACACATGCACACGAGTGAAAACAAATAAGAATACATTTTAAAAGGAAGGAAAGGTATTGTTGAATCTGGTTGGGGAAGGGAGGAGGAAATCAGGGGGCGGGACAAGGTACCTTCTGCAAAGAGGGAGACAGGGCACTCCAGGGCACTTGGTCTATGTTCCACTAAGGGGCTGACTTTCTGTCTAGTAGAAAAGCACCCCATCCCCCACTCCCAAACGCCAGCAGAGCCAGGACAAGCTTTTTCATTAGAGAACAGATACCTGGCTTTGGGACTATTCCTTCCGCTGAGTTTGAAAAAAGAAAAAAAAATGTTCAGGGAAAACACTCCAGGCAAAACCTGAAATCTGCGGCTAACGAACTACTTGAGATTTTAAGTCTGTCCAACACCAAAAGGAAGATTTTGTATGGAGCAAAGTCATAATTCCTCCCACACTGGCTCTCCCTTCAAACCTTCCCCCTGCATGGTGAACAGTGGAGAATGTGGAATGCCAAGAATGGAAGATGTAGGCGGGGCTTGAGCTCGCCTCCGGTGCAGTGGGCTGGGATCGCTGAACCCCAGAACTGCCCTGAGGCCAGTTAGTCACATTTTATTTTAAAACTTCTCTCTGGCCCTTTGAAGGAAGGATCTCTCATCCACACTTCACAGAGGAGGAAAACTGAGGCTTGGAAAGGCCCAGTCCAAAGCCCACTCTTTCCAGCCAGAAGTGTTTCCTGTGGAAGACTTTTTTTCATACAAGCCTGGACATGATGCTCAAAACAGAGCATCAGAGGATACACGCAGTGGCACAGTAAAGACCCGTTTTGATTTATACAGTCATCCATCCATCCGTCCATCCATCCATCCATCCATCCATCCATCCA
>NW_021604760.1:2840881-2845791 GCF_004785775.1 Grammomys surdaster | reverse complement strand
GCAGTGGCACAGTAAAGACCCGTTTTGATTTATACAGTCATCCATCCATCCGTCCATCCATCCATCCATCCATCCATCCATCCATCCATCCATCCATCCATCTGTCCATCCATCCATCCATCCGTCCATCCATCCATCCGTCCATCCATCCATCCGTCCATCCATCCATCCATCCATCCGTCCATCCGTCCATCCGTCCATCCGTCCATCCGTCCATCAATCCATCCGTCCATCCGTCCATCCGTCCATCCGTCCGTCCATCCGTCCATCCGTCCATCCGTCCATCCATCCATCCGTCCATCCGTCCATCCGTCCATCCGTCCGTCCGTCCGTCCGTCCATCCGTCCGTCCATCCATCCATCCATCCATCCATCCGTCCATCCGTCCGTCCATCCGTCCATCCGTCCATCCATCCATCCGTCCATCCGTCCATCTGTCCATCCATCCATCCGTCCATCCATCCATCCATCCATCCTATCTAACTGAAGACGTGGTTTTATATCTAGATCTTATAAGGACAGTGCTAAGTCTAGAGCAGCATGCTCCAAACTTCCCCATAGCTCTACTCACCAGCTCTTTACACTTTGGAATTTTCTCCAGTATTTGAAATATTTGCCGTGAATTGATATGATCAAATGTACTTCCCCCTGGGACCCCACCCACTTGCATCATTCTTGGTACGACACCCGCCCGTTCACTTCCTGTCCACCCAGGCCTCAAGGCGCCCGCCCATCCACCTCAAACGCTTACTTTCTCTTTATTGACAATTAAACTTTCTCCAAAGAGTGGTGGCATTCACTGCCCAATCTGATAAAGGGATCACAATGCCCGTCCTCTGGAATTTCCTTTCTCCTCCCCTGTAATGAATTATTTGTTACTTTCTGGGCACATGACATTGATTCTAAAGTGACATTGTGCAAAGATCTCAGGCAAGCTGAAGGACTATGGGATCATAGTTATTACAGAAGACCCACTGCTCAACCACAGGATACATGCAGCTCTGGGGATTAATTCAAGTCTGGCATTTCCATGCTAGGTTTTTTTTCTTTCCTCAGAAAAAGGCAAAAATGTGGACTTATGTAAAATCTGTTTTTAAAATGTTGACTGATTTCTTTTTAAAAAAATGTCGAACAGATCAAAATACACTGCATGACATTCTCAAAGAATTAATAAAAATAGTTTTTTTAAAAAATACTGTACAGGCAAACAAATACCACCTGGTGAGGCCCACAGCGTCAGAGGTGGGATAGGAAATGTGCTCTCAGGCTACAATTCTAGCCTGACCTCCAGCTTCTCTGCCCTAAACGCAGCCCGTGCCTCGCCTGGATCTGGGCAGCCTGTGGCCACCAGCATCTCCCCTACCCCACGAGGGCAACCTGCGGGGGGGGGGGGCACTGTCTCACTAGCCAGCATCTCCCCTACCCCATGAGGGCAACCTGCGGGGGGCACTGTTTCACTAGCACGGCTATTCAGCTCCTAACTCCAGCCTCAGTCAGCACCGCCTTTTCCAGGGTCCCCTTAGAAACTGGTCCCGGGCTTCAGTTTGCGTCTCTCTTGCACCTCTCACACATGCGGTGACTGCTTTGGTCTCTCCACGTTGAATTCTTTCTGTTAGATCTCGCACATTGGAAGAAAGAAAAAAAAAAAAAAGGATCATGTTGCTGCTGTCAGCTGTGACTTTGGGTGAGTCTGGGACATTGTGGCCATCTTCAGCCTTCTGTGTGCCCCATAGCTTTGCACGCCATGTAGACTCACTCTCTTCTTCTCCTCAATTGGAATTCCCTTCCATTCTTAGTCTGTGACCCCTATCCAGCCCCATGGAGAGTTGTGCACACCAGACAGCACTGGGTCCCCTCCCTATACCTGTGCCCAGCAACGTTTGTTCAGTCTGTCATTCCTCATGAGACAGCCCGGTACCTCCATCTCCAAGAACCCATCTCTTCTGATGGATCACACACTGCTTGCCTAGTGGACAGCCTAGCCCAGTGCCCTTGATCAAGCAACATTCGATGGCTGTTAGGAAGTGAGGGGGACAGAGGGAGGAAAGAAAAGACGAAAGAAGGGAACGAGAGAAGGGAAGAAAGAACAGGGTCATAGACAACCCCCCTCCCCCAAGAAATGGGAGATCTGAGGCTCAGTAGACAAGAGAAGAGTCACAGAAGCCTGTTTACTTCAAGGGCATTTTTTGTCCTCCTTGGGCCCTAAACACACACATGGTACACACACATACACACACATACACACAGAGGCAAAAACAATATCACATACAATTTTTTAAAGAGAGCCAGCTACTAGGTTGAGGTTGAGGTAGCTGTATAGTGCTACAGTCTAAAGGTTCCAGTCACTGTCCCTATCCCAGCAAGGCTTCTTCATTCCAGCATTGCAGGAAGCTCTTGGCTTCTGGGCCCAGGAACCAGCATTTGATAGGAGCCTATCCCTCAATGTCTCCTTCCTCCTTTCTTCTTCCTTGATGACCCACCAGAAGGACTACCCAGAGCACCACTCTAAGAGTGCCACTGTAACAGAAACAGGGTGGCTCATGTAATAGACACTTCCTTCCTTCCCACAGTAAGATGCTAGAAGACTGTGACCAGGGCACCAGCCCAGACTAGTTCTGGTGAAGCCTGCACCCAGTGTACAGTCTGCCAACTTCTTGCTATATCCTCACAAAGGATAAGAAATAAGAAAGCTCTCTGGGTTTCCTTTGATATGGAGTATCACCCTTCACAAGGGCTCTACACTCACGCTCTTGCTACCTTCCAAAAGCCTGGATCCTAACGCCATCACACTGGGGGAATAGGACTTCCAAACACACCAAGGAGACACAAACGTCCATGTGGTTCCATAAAGCCACACTGAGAGTCTAGAGTAAGCCAGAGGTCCACACGAGGTTCAGCTCAGCAAATCCTCAATGAAAACAGTGGGGTGGGACTTTAAACCAACCTTACAGACAAGAAAGTGAGGTTCAAAATCACTTTATAATCAGAATGAAAAAAAAAATAAGTGAAGAGGTCACATCTCTTAAATAGGCAAGATTCTTTTTAAAAACCTAGAAGAGCTGGGCATGGTACATGCCTTTAATCCCAGCATTTGGGAAACAGAGGCAAGCCATTTTTGTGACTTTGAGGCCAGCCTGGTTTACATAGCAAGTTCCAGACCAGCCAGAGCTACATAGTGAGACCCTACCTCAGATGAATAAATATATAATCCAGTAGAATAAGGAACTCACTAACGATCTTGATGATTTGAGACATTCGAGGGATTAGCCGATTTTAATGACTACATACGGGCCAAGGACTTTGTGTATCCTGTGAAAAATCTTTCTCATCCCATGTTACAGGTAGGACCCTGACTAACGGGGAAGTGTTCTGGCCTTCCGCTCTTCCAGAACTACACTGTGGTGGGTTAGCAGACTGCATTGGAACAATAGTTCTCTGAAGAAGGCACTGTAGTCCAGAGGAATGGCCCCACTGTGATGATGTCAGGGCTCAGCTCTGGCTGTGGGCATAGATCTCTGGGCAAGAGCCTTTTCACACCACTGGGCATCACCCATGGCCTAGCTAACGTAGGGTTCCATTTGGTGATGGAAAAATGCTGAGAGACAAGGGCAAAGATAAGGGAGAAGGTTAGGCCAGAAATGGTTCACCGTGGGCCCGGGTAAAGGGACACAAGCCTGGATCTGCAGGGAAAAAAGTGTTCTTTGAATGGCCCTCTACCCAAAATACCACTCTACGCTACAGCTTGGAAGATATATTGCCACCCTGGCGGGTAGGGCAAGTAGCTGAAACGAGAGGCTTAATGTTCTCATCACTCGGGCCCTGTGCAACCCACGCCTGGACCTGCCCTCACTGGTCCTCAGCATCCTCATGGAATGAATGAGGAGGTAGTCTAGGCAACCAGGGAGGTTCCTAAAACCTTCACCAACATACATTGCTTGGAGTGCTGTGAACCCAGAGAGTGAGCATCGGTACCACTGAACAAAAGGGGCAGGGAGGGAGGGAGGAAGAAACAGGTGCAAAGAGAGGGAGAAAAGGAGCCCTGGGTGATAGAGCCCTTGAGCAGGTGTCTAGTTCAGGGAAGGGGTGTGCATGCGCAGGGGTGTTTGTCAAGAATGAGCAAGAGCCCTGAAAAAGGGAGGGCTGGACACTGGCCGCTCAAATGTACCTACTGGGAAAATGTTCTAGTGAGAAGACTCGAGGTGAGACTGAGGACTGGGAAGCAGCCAGGTGACAGTGACACTCAGGAATACTGACTGGGTTCTTTCCAGAGGCCACAGCAGTTGCCATGAGGTGTGAGGTCTGCTGTCACAGGCTAGACCTGAGGAGCTCCCAGAAGTCCTTCTAGCAGAGTGTAAGTGCTAAGAGGAAGGGGGTGCGTTACCAGTCTGAAAGGAAAGTGGAGGCCCGAAAGTGAGAGGCCCACAATCACTGGAGAGAGTGTGCATATGTGTAGAAAGGAGGCTGTATTGGTCCCATTTCTCAGATGGTCAGAGGCAGGTGACAGAGGTGGAATTAGAACCCAGTTCTTCCCAACCCCAGGGCATTTGTCATTTTTAATTTGTCCTTGTTCCCACAGTCCATGTGCCCTTACTTGAGTTAAGGGTAAGGAAAGGAAGGGAAGGTGTCTTAAGAACAGAGAAATGGCTGAGAAGATTGGTAGGGACAAAGATGTAAGACGGCAGCCAAGGTTTTCAAGAGCATTTTTCCCTTGTTCCTTAAAAAGGCTTTTTTCCTTCTTTCTCTCTTTTCTTTTTCTTTTCTTTCCTTCCTTCCTTCCTTCCTTTCCTTCCTTCCTTTCTCTTTCTTCCTTTCTTCCTTCCTTCCTTTCTTCCTTCCTTCCCCTCTCTCTCTCTCTTTCTTTCTTTCTTTCTTTCTTTCTTTCTTTCTTTCTTTCTTTCTTTCTTTCTTTCT
>NW_021604760.1:2831996-2840871 GCF_004785775.1 Grammomys surdaster | reverse complement strand
TCTTTCTTTCTTTCTTTCTTTCTTTCTTTCTTTCTTTCTTTCTTTCTCTCAGTAGAGGGTTCCAACGTTAGCCAGATCTGGGCTCAACTCCTGGGTCCCTCCACTTAGTGCTCAATGATGTTAAAGCAAATATTTAATCTCTTGGGACCTCGCTGGACTCAGCAACATAATGAGAATGGTAACAGCCCTACATTGTTAGGTAGCTGGTAAAGGTCACTCACTCTTATTTAAGGTCTTGATTCGAATGTGTCTGAAACACATTAAACATTCTCCAGAAGGAAGCAGAAAGTGGCTGCGGTGCCCCATGCCTGTAGCCCAGCACTCAGGAGGCTGAAATGGACAAGTGGAGGTCTGAGCCCTGTAGTGAGACCCAGTCTCTAAACAAGTAAATAAAACTAACAAACCCCAAGCCTTCCTGTACTGCTACTATGTGACCCTCCACTTTCCTGGCCCCTCACAATCAACATCTGGCCAGTCTCCTGCCCTTCTCCCGTGGCCTCCCTGCATCCTCTCCATTCCAGAACCAGGATGCTTCTTCCTAGGGCTGGTAAGTGCCTTTGATCAAGTGCATCATCAATTCCTCTGCACAAAATCTCTAAGGCTCAGGAAGCCAACCCTTCCCTGGGGTGATTGTTTCAATGGGCTAGTTTGCAAAGCCATCATAAAGCCATCCCAGCTGGCCTGGTGGGTTTGTGGGCTGCTGGGAATGGCTGAACAAGTTTCCCCATGTGTGCTTGCGTTTTGAAAATTGGCTGCGGGATGTGCATCAAAGCCTTCTACCCAAAGCACAAACTGAGCCTTTGAGAATCTGCCAACTATTAAACGGAATTTACTACCACTCAGGAATGCCTCCTACTACACAGAGGGAGATAGATAAGTCTATGGAAGGCCAGGGTGGGAGAATTCCTCCCAGGACTCCTGACTACTCCTGCACTCCTTTGGTGAAGCCTATGGACCCTTTCTTAGGGCCCATAAAACTAAATATATAACTTGACTACAAAGAAAACCAATATAAGTAAAATATAATTATTATAATTTGAAAAACCAAGTGTGTAATACAGCCATATGTATTTTACTTTATTAACTCATTAAATTACACATTTTAGAAGCTGATGTAGCAACCACTGACATCTCAAACACAACCAACATAAATAACATTTCACAATATCTACAGCAACTAAAATATAATATGAAATGATCTATTCTTTTTATGGGAGGCAGTGTCATGGGGTCTGAGCACAAACTGTGGTTTGTTGCCAATGCTGACAACTGAAAACAAAATGTCAAGCAATGATGTCACCAGTCCCTATCCCTCCTAAGACCCCTCCCCCCAATTCAAGGTCACAGACTTGTCTTAAGTTCTGTAAATGGGAATTCAGGGTTGTTGACCCCAAAATAAACATCTATGTTCTCGCTTACTCTTACCTTTGAAGAGTCCTCCTCACACCCTTTCTGCCTTAAAGGCCCAAATCTACAGCTACAACCCTTCTTCATCGCCCCATGACCAGGCTGCCTGACCCCTGCCAGATCCTTGTGAAGAGAAGTGCCCAGGAGGCAGGGCTGGAATGGAAAAAGAGGCCAGCGTGGGATGCACGGTGCTGCTGAGCCCATGGTGGGTCCTTCACCACAGCATTGGCTGCCTGTCTCAAGCCTGGGTTTAGATGTCAACACTGCTTAACCTAGCTCCTCTCTTCCTCCCTCCGGGCTTACAGGCATCTCTGCCTTCCGAGTCAGAAGAGCCCTACCTCAGTGTAATCAGCTCTCTGGTGGAGGAGGCTGAAGATAAGTAACCCTTGTAATCTGCCTGGCTTATAAGCACTGGTAACCGGCGACACCATTTGTCCCCTCTTCCCCTCTAAGCCCTTCAGGTGGTTCGTGACCTTTGATATTTATTTTCTGAAAGATCCCATGAATGACATATGAAAACAATACGTTAAAAATTCAGACACTGGGAGTAGATGGGGGAGGGGAAGGGGAGGAGGACTGAGTGGGAGGACAGAGAGGAAACTTCCGTGGGGATGGAAGGTAAATTAATTAGTTAATTAAGGAAAAAAGAAGAAGAAATTCAAGCACTAGCAAGGTAAAAGCACATGCTATTGAGCTCGATGACCTAAGTTTAGTATCCATGGTAGGAGAATAGAGTATGGCATGCTACTGGTGAACACACACACACACACACACACACACTTAAACACACAGACATGCTGACTAAGTAAATCAATTGAAATACAATAAAAAGTTAAACAATAATGATAACGTGTTATCATAAATGATAAGATGCCCTTCCTCCGCGCATATCCTAACATCATAACTGGTGAATGTAGACCTAGTCAAACGTTATATTCACCCAACTTGAAACTGTATCTCTTAAACTTGCACCAAGGATTAGACTGGCTACATCCTCGGAGGTGGAAGGAAAGGCACAGGCAATGAGTGAAGCCTGTGGGACTCCTGAGAGCTCCGGCCAGTGCCCTGTGAAGAGATGTTACCCGGCCACACCACTATGGAAGGGAAGCGGCATCAAGGGCTGCTCTCCACCTTCATGAGACAAATTCTCCCCGTGCCACAGCTCTCTGCCCCTTGTCATTTGATGTCAGAGGCCCAGCCTAGAAATACATACTAAAGGAAATTCAGCAGACACAAATATACACACACACACACATACACACACGCATGCACACACATACATGTATGCATGCGCACACACACACACAAACACATGCATATAGACACACATTCACACACATGTACACACTCACAATACACTTACACACACTCACATATACTTGGTAGCCAATAAGTTTTATTTCTTTTTATTCTAGGGAAAAATTTCAGAGGGGGCCCGGGACTTTTTGTTTTCCCTGACCTTCCGTACGTCCCCAGAAAGCCCTTTGTGGACTAGAAGCAGGCAAGACAGTCAAGGGCTCCTAGGGGAAAAGCCAGTGGGCATCTTTCCTTGAAGCAGGAATACCTTTCTTCAGGACTAGTGAGCTGCATCTGTCTGGGCATCATACGAGCCACCTACTTGAAATCTTGGGACCACATTTACTTTATTGGGAAATATGGCAGGTGTATTTCTAGAGGAGGAAACCTCTTCTCTCTCATCTGTGGAGAACAGAAGCCATTCCCAGTCAGGCCTAACAGAAGCCTTTCAGTCCGCCCTCCAGCCAGGAGATTAGCATTCTGAGGCACAGAAAAGTTACGCTTCAGCTGTAAAGCGCACAGCTGATTAGCAGTGTGTCTGGACTCCCGTTCCAGACCCCTTGGTCTTCAAACCTCCTCCCATTTACTCTACCACAAAAAGAGCACAGAGTGGTTCTCTCTGCCTGCGGTCCAGGGCTAGACGGCTCTGCTCAATCCCACTGTTACTTCCAAGATCCCAAACACAGCAGCCGACCTGTCTACCTTTCATTTCCTCATCTGTGCACTGGAGATTTTGAGGAACCAACCCAAACATGGCTGTCAGGACTGAGGGTGCCGGCTGGACATATGTTTGCACTATTCTTATATCTAGTTGCTTCTATCTCACACCCAGAATTGAGTGCACATCTGCAGCAGCTGTGTCTGCATGACCCCCCCAAATATAAGTGAGAAAGTACTGTTATCAAATCCATTCACCAGGAAGAGAGTCCAGGCCCCCTGTCAGATGATGAAACACACTCCAAGGCTAGCTTTTCTGCGTCTTATTCTTCTGCTTCCTTGCAATGCTGGGAACATACAAGTGGCAGCAAGCAAGCGCTCTATCCCCTTCTTAGCATTATCTGTGGGGAGCCAATAGCTGAACCTCTATTCTCATTGCCTGGCCCATCAGACCCAATCCAGGGCTCAGATGATAACTGAAGTGTGTGTGCTCCTTTTCCAGCTGAAACAGATGTAGTAATGAACATTGTGGGCCAGGGGAGGCAAACAGGGCAGGGAAATGGCTCATCTGTCTTCTTAATTGTCAACTCTGCCCATAATAAGATTCCCCTCCCCCCGTTCTACCTTAGGCTCATGCTGAACTGAGACAATCCAAGATATCCATCTTGTAGTCATGAATGGTGGCCTTCACAAAATGCCACCATAGGGATAGAGCGAGGCTGCTGCGTGGCTCAGAGAGGCTGGGAATACCAGAGGGAGCCTGAGCCAGAGAGTCAGTACTTTGGAATCTTTGCTCTTAACTAGCTGTGGGAAGTCAGTGGTCACTGCACCTCTCTGACCTCTGTTTTCTGGAAAATTACAGCCCCAAGGATTGGGAAATGGGGTGAGTTAAGTGTATGCATGACATTGTGAAGTTACATGCACTGGAGAAGAGGACCCGTAATTTTCATCAGATTCTTAAAGATACATGTACGTTATCCCTCCTCCATTAAAAAATTAAGAACTACTGGATGATTTCCATCCCCTCCCCCAACAAAAAAATCTATTGGGCACTTTCTGTGTCCTTGCTCTGTACCAGGCACTTGGGACTCAAATATGACCAGAGAGTCCTGCTTAAGGAGTCCTCAGTGACACCGATGCTCATAACTACATGTCCCAAGGCCATTGAAAACAAAGGAAAAGCAGCATTTAATTCATGTGGTCAAGAAGACCGACCGTCTGTGGAGAAGCTTAAGCTTAGTGTTGAAGTTGGTGGCAGCACAGAGAAGACAGAGCACCGGGTGCACAGGCGTTCTAGGAACTGCCTCAGTTGTAATGTGGAGTGGCACACAGCAGTTGCAGAAGGCCAAGGGAGTGGTAGGAAGGCAGAAACGAGGCTAGAGAGGTTGGCAGGCACCAGGTCCAGTAATGCCATGTGGGCACCCCCTTCCCATCCCATACCCTCTTTCCCGAAACATGGGTCCAATTGTACAGGACCAGATGAGCCACCACTTCCAACGTGTTATTTCCTTGTATGCTGAGCAAAGGTTTTTACACATTTTGAGTTGGATGTGACAGCAGGAAACAGCATGGGAAAGAATCATTGCTCTGAACCCCATGAGTTTTAACAAAGGTGTGGGTAGAAAGCTCCTGTCAAACTGTTGTCTTCCTGTGTACATTTGACCTAGACAGGGGCCTCTAAGAGTCCAGCATCATGGCTGAGAGAGGAAGCCACTGATTAGCCCAGTCAGTGGAATGCAGAGCCAAGGGGCATGCCTATTGGGCTTTTGGTCCTCCTCAGCAAACAAAGGCTTTCAGTTCCTGCACACAACTTGGCTGCTGGGCAGGATCCCCACACAGGCTGCTTCATCTGAAAGTTTACCCACCATCTAACCAGTTAGCTTTCAGTCTTCAAACTGATGCTCAGCCCATCTCCAGTTCTCAGGGAACCCAAGTTTTGAATCAAAGAACTCAGCAGAACTCTACACCAGAGTGATGGGATTCACTCCATCTTGGTCTCTGGACTACAAGCTTCCTGAAGCCAGTGTGCGGTTCTGTTTACCTTTGTAGCCGAAAACCTTGCCTGATGTCTGGTTCTGAACTTTTGTGCTTTTCCCTTAGCTCCTACAACATTCCCACAACTCACTGTCCCTGAGGCACATCACGCCTCCTCCTTGAGGTAGGAGGCTGGACTTTAAAGGCAATGCCTCAATGGACCTCACTTCTGCTTCCGTGGGAAGCAACATGCTTTTCTGTGCCCTGTCTTGAGAAGCTAAGGAGCCCAATTTGGTTTACTCAGGTAGGTCCTCCGGGATTGCACTTTAAACTAGAGATGCCTTCTCTCCTGGCTGTAACCCCATCACTGGCTGCAGGTGATTCTCCCCAGACCCTGTTTGGTATATAGGACTTTGCACAAGCCTCAGAGGTCATCCTTGAAATGGAATAGCCTCGATCTCCTGGAAAATGCCCATGCCCATCCTACAAGTCTGTATCCCAGGGTGCTTGGGAAGTAGTAGTCTGGATTTCTGCAGCTCAGGGTAGCACGATGAGAGTAGGTTCCAGCAAGATGCAGAACGCATGGACTTTTCAGCTCCTGTCTGTAATTGGCCAGTCTGCAGCGACAAAGTTCTGGGGTCAAAGATTTGACCTTAAAGAATATGGGGAGGGGAGAGGAGCTAACCAAGAGGCACGCGGGCTTGGCAAAGTATCCTCAGCCAGCGCCTAGCACAGCGGCGCCTAGCACACGGATCCAGGGCAGCCCTCCTCCCTCTGCCCAAGGTCGCATCCCATCCTAGCTCTAGAAACTTCAACCAGGAGGAGGGAGGTGCGGGCTGGGAACCAGGCGTGGTGTTTTGCAAAATGAAAGAGACTCGGCGATTTGTAGGTAGTCCTTTAAGCTAACAGGGAGGCGCCCCCCCTGTCCCGCAAGCTGCATCCAGGACTGCAGCGTCCGTCTGAGGACAGCTGCGAGGGTCTGCACCACTTGAGTCTCAAGGACGACGAGGTCCCCCTTCTACGGTCTCCTCAGTTCCCAGAGCTGGAAAGCAAGAGCCGGTACCCTCCTTCCCCGACCCTCCGGACGCCCGGCTCAGGCTGCCGCAGCCTCTGCAGGGACGCGACGCTAGCAGGGGTCGCGGAGCGCTGCGGGCGCAGCCTGGGTCGCGCGGGGCTGGTGTCCGGGGCCAGAGGACACCAGGCCACTTACCTTGGGGAGCCGCGGGGTTCTGACTGGAAGCGACCACTGTGCGGGTGCAGCGCGAGCTCCCGCCCGGCTTCGGGGTGCACGCAGCTGCAGCTGCACGGTCTTCCGTGGCTCGATCCTTCTTCCTCTGCACCGTCCGCGTCCTGGCACGCACCGCGCGCCGCCGCACCCTGCTGTCCGGGGCGCGCACACCCTCTGGGCGCCCTCAGGTCGGAGGGCTGGGCCTGGAGCCGGGGCGCACTCGCCGCGGGCACACCTACCGCGCCGGCTGCGGGACTGGGAGCGCAGGAGCCGGATCTTTGCCGCCGCCACCCGAGTCCCCGCCTTCCTGACGCGGCGCGGGCTTTGGTGTGTAGGAAGGGGCAGAATTGCGACACCGAGGGGAGGGTCTTAGCCTTGGACAGAGTTAAGAAGAAAAACTTTTGGAAAAGAAACCAGAAAAGTCCCAGCCGGTATTAGGCGCTTTCCAGATTTCCCCAGGGCTCCCTCGTGCGTTTTTCTAAGTTCGTCTAGACTCTGGAGTCTGGAGTCTAGACGTTTCTGTACCCACAATGGTAGAGACACAGTATCAGACTGGGTAATAACTGCCCAAGTCAGAACTGCCCAAGTCAGAACCATGGCCTGGCAACTGAGATCCTGTGAGCAGTGGGGTCCTAGCAGGGGTGTGGGAATGTGAGAGTCGTTCACAACAGGACTTAGATGTCTCCTAAGTCGTTTCCCTTCGAATTTCCTTCCAAATCCATGTTGCAGCTCCAATTTTTTTGTTTAAATCAGTCTTTCTCTTCGTACACAGGTCTCCACGGCAGCTTTGTACCAGTTAAAAATTACTAACCTTGAATGGACAGATAGCTAAGGACCACTTCGGCCACTAACCCGGAAAATGAAGTGGAGTGGCTTCTCCTACCCCTCACAGAGATGACCAACAGAAGAGCAGGGAAGGAGATGGCAGCTGGCAGGTATCCAGAGCCGAGCTGTGACAGCCCCCTACCCCCAGCCCACCTTCCTAGAACCCACACCCGGGAAGTTGTATTTTTGACATTGTGACCCAGATGGGATAGATAATTTGAATCAGGGAGCATTTAATTTCCGTTTCGACAGAAACATAGTTATTAGGATGACTTCATTTCCACGAAGCTTTCACAGTAACAAACGGGAATGAAGCTTTGGCCCATGAAGTGCTGGGACCCAAAAAGGAGTTGGGGGCGGGGCTGTGGCCCAAGGGAGAACAGCCTCAGACTAGTCCTACTAAGACCTGGTTGGTTGTTGTCATCCCATCCGCTGAAAGGAACATGACAGGAGCGGCTCTTTTCCTCAGAGAAGCCAGAAATCCAGATACCAAAGTGAGGTCTCTCTATTTTTGACATTTTGTTTTAAAAAACGCCACTCTTGCAGAGGACCCAGGTTGAATTCCCAGTGTTGGAATGATGCTCACAACTGGTCACTTCTCTTCTGGTCTCCTGGTGCACCAGGCATGTATGTCCCTGGAGCACATACATACACGTACAATGCGGGCAAAATATTCAAACATATAAAATAAAATAAATAAATCTTATTTTAAAATGCTAAGCCCTGTCCCTATAACTGTTTAAGCTCCTGGACTTGTGCTTCATCATTTGTTTGTTTGTTTGTTTCGCTTCTCAACATCCTTGTGCAATAGAGCCTGTGTAGTAGTTCACTTATTCCTTCTGAGGGAACACATGGCTGTTTTGGATGTGTTCTGTGAGTAGCCCAAGGTCACATAAGCTACTTGACTGAGCTGGAACAGAACCCCAAGCATTCTAAGTCTCAGTCTTGGAACCTTTCTGCACTCTGAGATGCCTCGAAGGATTTGTTCCTTGATTTCTGGGCATTGTGAACCTAATTAGGCCTAGGGCTGGCACTGGGGTGTGGAGGCAGAGCACCTTTCCTGAGAAGATAGAGGGCAGTGCCTGGCTGCCATCCTCGAAAGCAGCTCAGCCTGATGACTCAGAGGTGGAACGGTCTCCAGGGTAGCGCTGAGTCAGAGGAGTCACAGCCTGAACTGGGGCATCCAGGGCTTCTGAGGTTCAGACCATCCAGAATTGACTGGGAGACTATACTAAGCAGACACACCCACCCTGGACCCTCCAAGGCTGGCACTCTACCATGCCACGCAGAAGCCACAGGCACAGAAAAGAGGCCCCAGCTAGGACATTAGCTGTTTCCTGTCATGGCAGGAAAGTGGCAGAGTTAAACTAGCAAATGGACCACTGCAGAGTCCTGAGAGGGAGACCCCTCCCAGGCAGCAGATCTTTTAGAATTTCAGGTTTGGACACTTCTTTTTTTTTTTTTTGTTTTTTTGTTTTTTTGTTTTTT
>NW_021604760.1:2810547-2816996 GCF_004785775.1 Grammomys surdaster | reverse complement strand
CTGTCTCGAAAAACCAAAAAAAAGAAAACAAAAGAAAAGAAAAGAAAAAAAGAAAAAAGAAAAAGAAAGAATGAGTAGCTGTTTAACCTTGGAAAATAAACAATCTCTGATTCCTAATCCTCTAACTTGAAAATGAAAGCAGCCAGGCAGTGATAGCACATGCCTTTAATCCCAGCACTTGGGAGGTAGAAGAAGGTGGATTTCTGAGTTCAAGGCCATCCTGGTCTACAGAGTGAGTTCCAGGACAGCCAGGGCTATCCAGAGAAACCCTGTCTCGAAAAACAAAACCAAACAAACAAACAAACAAAATGAAAGCAAATAAAAGTTATGGAAACATTTACAAGGTAAACGAGCATGTCGTGGGACATGAGAAGATGCAAGAGATAAGTGGAAAAGAGGGTCCAACTTTAGGGTAACTAGGTACCCCTAAGAGAAAGAAAAACTTGTCTTAGTTAAAGTCTCACTTTGTAGCCCTGGCTGTCCTGGAAGTCACCATGTAGACTAGTTGGCCTTGAATACTAGGGATCCGCCTGCCTCTTCCTCCCTGGTGCTAGCATTGAAAGCATATGTCTTCAAGCCTGATGCACAATGCAATCTCATGAGAACAAGGCATGAAATAGCTGAGCAGAAGGAAGGATGAACCAGAGATCGAGGTTCCCACTTGTGGCCAAGACCTTGCCAAGCCCTGGGGCTGGTGGCTGACATAAAATCCCAGGAGGAAAGAAACTCCCAGATGTCTAGGCCAATCTACTGTCGACCCAGGATGTAAGATCTGCAGGGATGCCATGGGATTTGAGATGGAGAAGAGCACCAACCAGGCCCTGAGGGGCCATGAGGAATGTTGGCCAGTTGTCCATCCCCAGGCATGGGAGAGGTGGGTAGCCTGAGACACACAACAAAAGGATTGAGAGTAGACAGTAGCATGGAAGGGGGAGCCAGGCCAATCCAGCTGCCGCTTCTGTCTCTGAGTTTCATGGCTCTAGGAATCATTTTTCCCTTGAAGGGCTGCAGAAGAAATGAAAACTTTTTATTTTATTCTATTTTATCTGGTAAGACTACAGGCTTAGCTGTCCTAGAATTCACTCTGTAGACCAGACTAGCCTTGAACTCACAACTCGAAGATCCACCTGCCTCTGTCTCCTGAATGCTGGGATTAAAGGCACGTGCCATCACTGCTGAAATGAAAACTTCTGTTAAGACAAATATGAGGATGGTGAATAAGGAAGCCGGGAGTGGGCCTATCCTTCCTTTTCTCAGCCTGCCGGGAAAATGGTGGACATTCAGACAGAGCATACTTACTAAAAGCAACCTACAATCTTTCAAAACAAGAAGCATGTTTTGCTGGGAGAAACTGGCAAAAAAAAAACAAAAATAAAAAAACAAAAAAACAAACAAAAAAAACGAACAAAAAACCCTCTCTCGGTACTACAAAAACAGCCGTCTAGGCTTCAAGACACCCAAGGAGGCCATCAAGGGCACCTATGTGGACAAGAAATGCCCCTTCACTGGCAATGTCTCCACCCAAGGTTGGATCCTGACTGGTGCCATGATGAAGATGCAAAGGACCATTGTCATCCGCCGGGACTATCTTCATTACATCCGAAACGACAATTGTTTTTGAGAAGCGTCATAAGAACATATCTGAGCACCTGTCCCCATTTCAGGGATGTACAGATCGGTGACATTGTTACTGTTGGAGAGTGCAGGCCCCTGAGCAAGACTGTTCAATGTGCTCAAGGTCACCAAGGCTGCTGACACCAAGAAGCAGTTTCAGAAGTTCTAAGGGGAGTCTGTACAATGCCCTAGAACAAATGAAGTTATTTTCCAACTTAAAAAAAAAAAAAAGACAAATATGAGAGTCTTCTGTGAGAATGTAGGGGAAAGAATAGTGAAATGAATCTTCATGGGAAGAAAGCAAGGGTTAAGACAGGAAGGGGCCCCAGAACAAACAGCAAGTTCAGGGTTCCAGGGAGCGTAATGGCTGTGTAGGAGTTGGACCCCCAATGAGCAAGAAATGTAAGGAATAAAGATCAAGGGAGGAAGGCAAGGGTTAATACGGGCGGGGACCTTTTTTGTTCTGGAGCCCTTGTTTTAGTCAGGGTCTATCATAGAGCATTCAGAGGCCACATCTTATGTTAGGAGGCCCATGAGGATCAAAGTCCCAGTCTCCTGGGCCCAGGTCTTTTCACCACCCTCCAATTCATCCCTCTCCCCCTAAGTTCCTACACTAGAGTCTGGAGGTACCCTCAGCTGACGTTGTGACCCAAGGCTACTTGACTGTCTGGCAAGCATGCCATTGGAGAGAGGATTTCATTGCTGGAATTGATGCTTGACTCCAAGACCCCTTAGCCAGCCTGGGCATCTTAAATCAGGAAGTTTCAGAGAGCAGTGGCTCTTCCTGTTATGACTTGTGCTATAAATGAAAAAGGAAAATATGAGAGAATTCTTGAACTCTCATGAGAGGAAGACAATAAAAAGCCATTTGACCACCCAACTGGAAGCTCTTTTTAAATAACTTTCTTCAGCTATTTTAAGACAGAAACAGACAGGCTCCTATTCATAAGTTGGTAAGTAAGGGGGCCTGTGACAGAGTCACTCTAGAGCCTCTGCCCTGCTGAGCCCTAGAACAGCAGAGAGAGGAGTGTGATCCTGTCCGTGGACAGGCCTACACTTATCGCTCCTGTAGGACATCCTAATTTCCATTTCACAATCTCTTCTTACATCCTTTGCCTTTCATGGAGTTCACACAAGTCATTGCAGTAGCCAGAGCAGCAGGCTTTCCTGGGCCAAGCAGCAGGCTTCCAGGTTGCTTCCACTCAGGATACCTGGGCCAGGAGGCCTGATATCATCTTCATTTGAAAGATGTGGAACAGTGGCTTAGGGAAGAACATCTCTCCCTGGGTTCTCACAAGGATATGCTTGGATGTGACACAGTTAAGCTCCCAACTTTACCTCTGAAAGCATTCCAGGTTTGCCTTTCCTGCGTGAGGCATCAATCATCGGAGCCTTCATAGTCTGTCATCGTAACACACTCTGCCGTCTTTACAGTCTCCCTAATGGCCTTGTTGTGGCCAGGCATGGTGGCACTCACCTGTAATACCAACAGTGGGGGGAAGACCAGCCTGGGCTTTACTGCGTCAAAATGCACAGTGCAGTGCAATACAATGATAAAATGTCCTTGTGTTAACTACAAGGTAACCTTCAAACTAGATCCATTCTGTGGTAGAGGGCATTATCTCCAGACTCCCTACTTCATCAGGCCTCATTACCCCAGGAGAAAGAGAGGAAGGCCAAGCTAGGACAGTGAAGTGCCTGGGAATCCCTGAGAGTTCTGTTCTCCCTGGACCATGTGGTCTTGGGGGATCTCTGTCT
Organism: Grammomys surdaster; assembly: GCF_004785775.1. NCBI lineage: Eukaryota > Metazoa > Chordata > Mammalia > Rodentia > Muridae > Grammomys > Grammomys surdaster. Next base: position 2,813,624 of record NW_021604760.1, on the reverse strand, counting down.
CTGTCACTAGCTTTCTCCCCATCTTTTCCAAAGTCTGGCTTCTTCCCTTATAGCTTCTGCTAACCAGTTCTTTTCATAATAGGGTTCTCTCTTCACATCACCCTCTGAGTTCGTGGCTGTCTGCCTACAATGCTCAGCATTTCTTAGTTCAAATTCCTGAGTTTAGAATCTGATTGACTGGCTCCTTTTTTGTGTGCTGAACCATAGGTCATGGGTCAGCAGCAACTTAACCTGACTGTGGCCTCTTCTCCTGTCTATTATGAGCATCTAGAAGTGAAGTGGAACAAAACCAACCGGCCCAAGAAATGATGCCCTATCCCCCACTTCACCCAAGACTGTTTATTAGTCAAGCGTATGCAGGCAAAGCACCATACGCACAAAATAATAAACTAATTTTTTTTTTTAAAAAAAAGAACATCTGAAAGTCAGAGGATAAGTCTGAGGTTATGAGCCTTACAGTCCCTGTGCACTGCAGCAGCAAGTTCTTGGTAAAAAGGATCCTTTATCACTCATCATCCCTGGACACCAGGAGCTTCAGACTTGCCCAAAAGGAGCCCACAGCCCCATGTAATACAGCAGTAAGGAAGCCCATGAAGAAGTCTGAGCTATGTCCTGTCCAAATACCCATAGTAGTGGCTCTGAGAGAACCAGAAGGCTCCTCTGGGGAGGAGACATCTTGATTATTTTTAGAGTGATGGTCAGGAGTTTGTTGGACAGCTAATCTTTGGTTGCTAACACCATGTTGCTAAGAACATTGTTGTCTGGGGAGATGGTACAATCCACAGCAGACCTATTAACCCACAGTTTGGTCACTCTTGATGAGCACTCAGTGAATATTCCCATAGCTGTTCCCTAGCTCTTCTAGGTGAAGCCACTCTCCCTGTCCTGTCCCCAGATGTCAACCTGTCCAGTTGGCTGACACTCTGGTAATTTTAAACAGATGGAGATCTGGAACAACTCTTCCATTTAGACCTGACTTCAAACTAAGTCTCCTCCACTTCAACATATAAGGCACGTTAGTTTGGCTTTTTAGACTCCTCATTTCCCACCCATATGATGAGATTACAGGGACCACTGCCATACAGCGCTGATGGGAAGATGGATCTCTGAAATGTTTTGTCCTGGGCCACCCTGAAGCTGCATCTGGGCAAACCACATCGCTGCTCAGCCAGTTGACTCCCTCAGAACTTTTGCTGTGGGGATGCTCAGAGAGCCCCAGGACCATGCTCCCTCTCTCTTGTTTACTTTCAGTGTGCATCCTGTTTGTTTTCTTTCTGTTCCCATCATCCCAGTCAAGCTTTGCCATGCTAACAACTGCAAGCCTTCCCAGAGGCGTTGGTGAAGCAGCTTTTCCAATGCTAAACGAATTTGCTTCAGCAAATTCAACCCCAGCTCTGCAGCTGAGCAGGGACCCTGCTCCACATTCCCAGGTAAGCTTACTAGAGGCCTTCTTCCAAACTTCTGACTTTTGAAATTTCAACAGGCCACTCCCTGTGGTCTTGTCCATTCTCTCACACCCCACCCCACCCCCACCCCCGTAACCGCCACTCCCCACAGCTGCTACCTCTGTTCTTGCTTTGGTCTGAGTGCATCCTCCTAAGGCCTGCTTGTTAAATTCCTAATGCTCTTGGGGTGTGGTGGCATAACCCCTTCAACGCCTGCACTTGGGAGGTAGAGGCAGGAGATTTTTCTGAGTTTGAGGCTACATATATAGTTCCAGGCTAGACAGAGCTACATAGTGAGACTCTGTCTCTCTGTCTCGAGACAAGCAGATTAACTAAAGCTATCCCAGTGCTCGGGGCCCTAGTGTTATGAGGTGGAGTCTTCGAGAAGTGTTTTGTTCCCGAAAGCAGAGTTCTTAGAAATGGGATCATTGGATCCCATTAGACGGTCATCTTTCAGGGTGAGGACACAGGAAGGACACATCCCTGTGCCAGGTGAGTCCTGACTACAGTTGAACCTCAGTACTTTCTGAGGTGCCAAGCATAGAACCCAGGCCCTTGTGCTTGCTAGGCAAGCTCTCTACCACTGCACTCTCTGGAAATCTGGCTCCATGCTAAGCTCTCAGTCATGTGCATGTTATGATTCCTTGAGTCCCTAGCCATTGTTTATCCAACCACCCCCTTACACAGCATGTATTATTTACTATCACGCGTCAGGCCCCGGGGAAGTCATTTGATACTCTACTGAATAAGGTCCAATCCCGGCCTCTCATAGCTCACAGTGTGGAGGGAGGAGGCTGGACACAGGGGCCATCCTGGGAGCAGCTCCTTGGCTCCTCTTGTAGGCTGCTTTTCTTGCTGACATCACAAGCATTCTCAGCAGGCACGCTCCAAGCAAGCACTGTTGATAGGTCTCTAGAAGCAGGCAATTATGGGAATGTTAACTCAGTATTGTTTGGTGTTATTATTGTCTGTTTGAATTCCTCATCCTTAGGTATAAATTATTCAGGATTGATGTCCTCAAATGGCTCATCCTGGCATCAGTTGGAACAGTTTAGCACTATGCCTGGGACATGGGAAGATATACCAACAAAAATGGTGAAGGAAGTGATCCATATATTCAACAATATTCCCTGAATTCAGACGCTGAGGCAGGTGCTAGGCACAAGGACTCAAAAGTAGGTAAGCCAGCAGGTCTCGGACCTAATGAATGAATGTCTTCTTCACTGACTGGAACTGTGTGCCCTCTGAGGACCCAGCCTGCACACGGCTGGAGGTGACACCTGCATCCTGGTGTGACACAGGCACTTTGGGTGTCCTCTGCCTCCCTCCTTCTGAGCCTCAGTGGGAGATTGCTGCCCAGTGTGGTTTACCTTGACCTGGACACTCAGAGCTAGTGGCCAGAGGCTGTATTTAAATAGTAAGCATCTGCATTTTTAATGTTGACTGGAATTGGAAAAGCAGCAGTAACCTTTCCAAACCGATATTGTTTTTTCCATGATTGGGCTGTGCTGGCCTGCAGCGCTTAGATGGAAAGTTTAAAGTCTTTTCAATATCATGGAGAGTGCAGACTCATGCTAGGGCATCCGCAATGCTGGTGCATCCGCAATGCTGGTGCATCCGCAATGCTGGTGC
>NW_021604760.1:2777665-2810537 GCF_004785775.1 Grammomys surdaster | reverse complement strand
GCAATGCTGGTGCATCCGCAATGCTGGTGCATCCGCAATGCTGGTGCTCTGAAAGCCCCCTCCCGTTTCACAGTTGTTCCTTCATTAGTCCTCAACCTAGAGGACAGACAGTGAGGACTGTGAACTCTGTGTCCCAGGAGAGGAAGACAGCGTGCCTAGGAGAGTGAGGTAGCTCAGAGGTTTGGAACCAGAGCCCTGGCCTCAGAACTGCTCCAAATGCCACCCGGCGGCCTGGACAAGTTGCTCACCTTCCTCTCTTGTAACACAGGCCATGTTGCCCAGTGGGTAGTGGTTTTTGTCCTTGTCCCCACAATTGCATGTTTAAGATGAGAATCCTGGACTGCAGGTCTCTTACTAAGAGATCCAATGGGCACTGAGCCCGTGTGTGTGTGTGTGTGTGTGTGTGTGTGTGTGTGTGTGTGTTGAACCCAGGGACTCACACATTCTAAATATGTACTTTCCCACTGAGCTACACTGTCAGCCCTATAGTTTGATTAAAAGCAAGACTAATGTTCATATTTACTTCATTCTGATGCTCATAAATAAAACGTGCTGTGACACGTTTGATGACAGCAAACTTTGTGACATGTGTATTTCAGTTCTCTGTTTCTTTTTAAGTTTTGGGTTCCACCCACCTTGGCACTGGGGAATCAACACCAGGGACTTCCACACGTTAGGGAGGCACTCTACTACTGTTATGTCTCCCAGACCTTTCTCTGTTTTTATTGTAGTTAAATCCATACCACTGTCCAATGGGGTGGCCAAGAGACACATGTAGCTATTTAAAAACCAATGAACTAAAGTGATAGAAAGCTGAAAACCAGCCCCTTAGTTTCAGCAACTGTACTTCAAGAGCTCTGTGGTCATGCATGACTAATGTCCACTGCAGCTAGAGGACATTCTGCTTACTGCAGGAAGTACCATTGGAGAGTGCTGAGTGAGAGAGACAGACTGTAGGAGCAGGAGGAGGTGTGGCTTGTGGTTTTCCTGCCTGGTTTTCAGGTCAGAGCGGTCTCCGTGGTTGAAAATATGACAGATTTCTTGTGTCCACATCAGTATGTCTATTGCTGTCATCTTCGTGCAGGTCATGCTGAGACAGTCATGTTGGTGAGACTTCAGAGTGCAGTTTCTGCCGTTTATGAGACACAGCCTCACACTAAACTTCCTGTTCCTCTGACTCTCACAGCCTCTCTTCTCCCTCTTCAGAAATGATCCCTGAGTCTTAGGTGCAGGAGCTGTGTTGTAGATGTACCCGGTGGGATTGGGCTCCCCTGATAGTCTTCTATTGAAAGACTACAATTCCCAGTTTCCCTTTAGGACTATGGGAGTCATGTCTGTCCGTATAAGGATTCACATGGTATCTTCTTCTGGAGATAGTTTTGGCCATCTGCTAACACTGGTGACAAAGATGCTCCTTGCAGTGAACACACATGGTCCCACCTAAGGTCAGACCAAGCCCCCCTCCCCCACCTTTGTCTCTCAACAGCTTCTTAAATAATCTAATAACCACGACTCTGGATTTTGATTGGTTGTGTTGGCCTTTGTCTGTTGCAAGAAAAGTTTCCTTGATAAAGGGTGAAAATTACACTCATCTGTGGGTATAAGGACAAATATTTAGAATGTAGTTAGGAATTATGCTGGTTTAGTACATTATAGGTTCTCTAAGATCCATGATTTCACTAGCCACAGCAAAGAGGGAAAAGCACACCAGCTTGTTAGAGAACAGGGAGGGAAAAATGATGTGATTATATTAAAATCTCAAAAAAAACCTGTTTGTTTTTTTTTAAATGATAGATTCATCCCCTTATAGTTCTGAATGTCCAGAGTCCTAAAATCTATTCTACCTGATTACAACCAAACAGTTGGTGTTGGTGGACTGGCTCCTTGCATGGGTCAGAAATCTAAATATGAAGTCCAGGGTCATGGCAAGCTAAGATCCCTGTTCAATCACATATGCAAAGTCATATTAAGGTGACAGTCACAGATCCCCGGACTTCCTTAAATGTGGGCATTGTGGGTCTGATCTGTTCCAGATAAACAGAGGAGAGTAAGAAAGGGTGCCAGAAGAAACATACTGTTCTTCCAGAACATTCCTCACTCATGCCCATCCTTGCACATGATCACCCGAGTGTGGAAATTGATTTGAACATTTGTCCTCAGATGGAAGAGGACAACTTTTTCTCTCTCAAAGAAGAGACAGTATGAACAAAATTTTAAATTAATTTGGCATGATGAGCATTACCTTGTGAAACTCAGGTGTATTTCACCGCATTCAAGATAGATAAAGGGCTCTTTGCAACTCATTGGAAAAGTGTCATATCTCAGCACCTTCCCTCAGCATCCGTAAGTAGCTCTCACAAGTGTTTCTAGGCCCCTTTCCATCTCTACATGGACCCAACTCCTTTCGGGTACACACAAGGGCAGCTGTACTGCAGGGCCCCAGGACTGCCTTGTCTGTCCAGTCTTGTACTCTCCACTCCTAGCCCAGCTTCTGCTGCCATACTGTGTGGGGTTGCCCTTCGTGGGGTACCCAAGGGACACTTCATTTGCCTGTGGATGTTGGTCTAAACAGCTCATCGCATCCTGCTTCCTGGACCTTCTCTAGTTCTGCTAGGCTGATAATAGTGTCATCGTTCTCCCGGGTCTGATTCATCCATTATCCAGAGCATTGCCCAATCTTACCCTCTCCATCTCTTTATCGTCCTCCCCCTAGTGGTGACTCCCAGCAAGAGGGAAAAAGCCACTAGCATTGTGTGTGTGTGTGTGTGTGTGTGTGTTTGGTTTAGTCTTTGTTTTATGAGTTTCCAATCTATCATAGAACACTGATTTTGTAAAATAAAATTTGAAAAATACATTTACATGTATTAGTCTGTCTCCTCTAATGAAATACCCGAAGGAGGCTAATTAAATAAAGAAAAGAAGTTTATGCGTCTCAGGGGTCTGGAGGCCCAGAGCAATGTCCTTGGCATCAGATTGGCTCAGTAAGGTCCTCTTGCTGATGATGTAACCATAATGGGGACATGCACACAAAGAAATGTCAAACAGCAGGATAAGAAGCCCATGACACTAAGAAGTAGCCACACTAGTGCTTTTATTACAGTGACCATCACAGTCAACTGGGGGCTCCCATGAACACCAACTGCACATTCCTCCTTCTAGGGAGCTTCTTTAGGGTGACCCAAGGGCCTCACTCTACTTCTGCTTCTTCGGGGTCTAATAGCAAGCCTGTGCTATTATTAGACCCAAGTTTCTAAATTCTTACCCAATTTCTCTTCTTTACACTTCTTCACCCAACAACAATTTGCAGATCCTATGAGTCTCTAGGCTAAACTTGGAAAGGCTCCATCATCTAGCCCCTGAGAAGATTCTGCGTGTGCTCAACACTAGACATACTTCTTTGATTTCTCTGGAACCCACCCACTCAGCTGCCTGAGGGGAGGCACAGCGGAGCAGTCTTCATGAAGGAGCCCTTAGAATGAACCAACCCATGGTGTCAGCAGACAAATTTTTCTGTAGACCCAAATTCTGCCCAAGTAGCTTTATGACCCTGGGCATGTGATCTCAATTTTGACTTGATACCTGCAGCCAGGCTAAACTTCTTTAATTAATTAATTAATTAATTGTGATGATTATTTTGGATTTTTGAGAAGAAATTTCTCTGTGTAATAGTCCTGGCTGCTTTGGAACTCACTCTGTAGACCAAGCTGGCCTCAAACTCACAGAAATCCACTTGCTTCTGCCTTCTAGGTGTGGAGATTAAAGGCATGCACTACATGCTTGGCTTAATTATTTTTACACAGGGTCTAACTCTGTAGCCCAGGCTGCCTTGGAACTCAAAGAGGCTCTGCCTCTCAAGTTCTAGGATTACAGGATGAGTTAAATCAACTCAGTTTAAGGTTCTTACATACTTTTGTGCTGGGTACTTTGATAGTCTGGGCAGACCTAGGGATCTTTCCCAAGTATTTTAATGTTTACTATTTTAAATGCAGGAAACAGAAACCAGGTGATTTCAAAAGAATCATGTATGGGCTGGTTTTGTGTGTCAACTTGACACAAGCTAGAGTCATCTAAGAGGAAGGAGTCTTAGTTGAGGAAATGCCTCCATGAGATCCATCTCAATTAGTGATCAATGGGGGACAGCCCAGCCCATTGTGGGTGGTGCCATCCCTGGGCTGGCGTTCTAGGTTCTATAAGAAAACAGGCTGAGCAAGCTGGGGAAGCAAGACTCCTCCAGTAAGCGACACTCTTCTATAGCCTCTGATTTCATTCTTGCCTCTAGGATCTTGCCCTGTTTGAGTTCTTGTCCTGACTTCCTTCAGTGATGGACAGCAATGTGGAAGTGTAAGCTGAATAAACTCTTTTCCTCTCCAACTTGTTTTTTGGTCATGGTGTTTCATCACAGCAATAGAAAAGCTGGCTAAGGGAAATCAATTATATTCAAACAATGATCAAAATGTATAGCTCAGGATATCATATGCCCTCTTTTGGCCTCTTGGCCATGCGCACACATTATGCACAGACATATATGCAGGCAAAACACCAGTACATATAAAATAAAATAAATTTAAAAAAAGATACAATCACAAAAATTTAAATTAAAAAAGAAGCATTTTAGAAAGATCTGTGACTCAAAATTGTTTATATGACACTATCTTGTAGTGGGCAAAATATCTACTATAAAATTTGAAGACTTTATACATGTTAACTATATTTCAAGTTCTCTACAATGTAACATGGCTTGAAAATGCTGTGATTTCTCATATATGGCCAAAGATGATGGTGATGACTGATTAATTTCATTGGAGATGTCTGGGCTGAAGAAATGGCTCAGCCATTAAAGGCTAGGCTCACAACCATAGTATAAGAAAATGAAGATGTCCAAAGTGTTTTGTCATTCATTCATTCATTCAATCATGTATTTATTTACCTACTATCTTCCTGGCATTGCAAAGGCAGGAAAGGTAGCTTTGGCCTTCACTGGATTTTCATCCTTGCTCTGAATCTGATGACAGATTAATTGTGACCATTGGCAATAGTCACTTCCAATAAAGTCACCACAAGCACTGACTTGCAATTGCTGCAGGTCTCTCTTGAGGTTAGTGTCCCTGTCACAATGTTTTTATCAACTGACAAACATGCAACTCTGTCTTGTGTGTTTCAGATAAAAGACACCTCACTCAGTGTACCTTGCTTTGTTAGCCGTGAACTGAAAGAGAGCTAAGATCTGAACAAAGTCGGCCTAACACTCTCTTATTTTCTAGAAGGTGCACATAATCTCCTTGCATTTCAGAACAGTGCTACAGCCCAACCCTTGGGGCGGTTTCAATAGTGACATCAATGACAAAACACACACACACACACACACACACACACACACACACACACACACACACACAAAGAGGCAAAACCCTTGGCTCTAAACACATCACAAAAGGGCACACCTTCACACAAAGGGTGCTAAATCAAGGGACAGAGCCTCGCTTGACCTCTGCTGAGAAGGTCTGGATCCACTGACTCCCACTTTTTGCCATGGGGTGTATACAATTGACCTCAATCAGAGTGTTGCACTTAATTGTTTCCAGGCTGTAAATACACTTCAGAAACATAAAGCTCATGAACAGTGTGGGCTGAGTAGGGCTTTACAGTGTCATAGGATGGTGCTCGGCGAAATGGAGAAAAGCACAGAGCACTGATGGTGTAGATCCAAGTGGCCTCGTGTGGCATGAATTATGAAGGACAAAGCAAACAGGATTTGTTTAGAAATTGGATGTTGGTGGAGAAGAAAGAGGGGTAGAGGCTTTTGTTGTAAGTGGCTGTGCACCTTGTGTAGTATTTTTGGAGACAGAAGAATCGTTAGTAAGCACCAGGTTTGTACCATTGGCAGTGAAATTTCAAAACAGAACATACCAACCTGTTCTACCCAGAGCTGCCCTTCGAGGTACTAGGGTCTTTCATTAAACTGGCTGGCCCTAGGGCAGAAAAAGAACTGCTCTGACCTCAAATGGTCCCTGGTGACCTAAGGTGGGCAAGACCTTCTGGCAATTGTGGAATATTCCCCTTCTTCCATAGCATTTCCATTGCCTGTATTGCTTCCAAAAATACTGCGCACTACTGGGATGCTGGCATGTGTTAATTTAGACCACCCCTGAGATGGCACAGGATGATTGGCATGCTGGAACAAAAGAGAAGTCACCCTAGAGGTCCCTTACTCCTGACCATAGAACCTGCAACTCATTTTCTACATGATAATGGCTATTGGCTGGCATACTGACAATTCTGGAGTTTTGGTTTCTTTAAAAAAAAAAAAAAACACAAAAATTTTCAAAGTATGTTTTTTTTTTTTTATCCCAGGTGTGGGATATGAAACTGCTTCAGATTAACAGCAGCTGACTATGATTTGTCTTGTGCTCTAGCAGGGGCATGATTTTGCCAGCTGCAGATAGTTTCTGAGATTGTGTGTAAATGGAATTCTGGGAATATTTCTGAGGGTATATAAATGCTTAGAGCCCCCAAGAGGCAGGTGGGTGGTCACTGTTGGTCATTGTTGGTTGCAGTTTTGCTAAGTAGTAGTGCACAAAGAAAAAACAAGAAGAGGAAATTAAATATCCTGACTGCTAAGGTCAAACTTGCCCCCAAGGAACTCAAGAAAGTAGTCTAATGATAACATCACCCCCTTTCAGGCATCTAACTTGATTCAAAGGTCTCTTTCCTTTCCCCTCTATCCTTTTTTCTCTCTTATTTAGTGTTAGGGAGTTGAAAGGTATGAGAAAAACCCCACAAAGTAGCAAAGATTGGCTACAGGATGGAGTTTTGGGGCTCAACCCCAAAGCAAGGGGCCAAGTTAAGGCTTTACTTGAGGAAGGATGTGGGGCTAAATGGGTCCAGGTGGGAATACAGTCCTCTTACAACAGCGCTTGGAGGAAAAGAAGCAAATTCAGGGTAAGAGCAAGGATGCTCAGTCAGAACCCTCCGTGTGAAAGGGCTAAGTGTAAGGACCTCATCCAAGCCCAGGTCCTAAGCTGCTTCTGGTCAGTGTGGCCAACTCCAAATCAAAGTCATGTTACAGCATGAGGCCATGGCCATAGATGCTGGAGAGGAGACTGAGGTGGCAGGCTTCTTCTGTTGATCACACTGTGGGTCTCACCACTGTGCAGCCATCAAGGACATCTTTCAGAAGAGGATTGGAACAAAGTGGGTTGTCCACAAGGAACAGGAGCAGTGCACAGGATCTGCAGCATACAAACCCATAGGAGACAAGGGACCAGACCTGTCAGTTGAAAAAATTGCCCTCGAAGAGAAGTAGGCGCCAGTGTCTGGATGTCAGGGTTCTTGCCCCTGCATCTATCAGGGAGCCCCTTTTGTGAGCATTTTGAAAGCAGAGGAGTTTCCTCATTACCTTCGGGATCAGCAGTCCAGAGCCTGGCATGCAGAGGACCCTCATAATGATTTAGAGAAAGAAAGAACAAGGAATCAAAAATACCAAGACAGCATGTTAGACTGCCCAACACCTTTCAGAATCATGCAATTGTTTATAGACAGAACAATATAAAACTTCCAATTAGTCAATCAATGTGCCTAATGGACATGAATTATGTATCTTACCAGCTAGATCCTTTGTACGTCTGTCATGCTGAAATGAATGTGTTACAGCTGTCACTCTCGGTAGGCTCAACTATGGGATGTGGCGTACCTCACAGTGCAGGAACATAATGTGCTTGCTGACCACAGAGGAAAGTGGCTAATTCCACTCATGACTTGGGCTTCTCAGGCCTGAGGTGGGAAGTCCTTGTGATGGGAGGACACCTGTGCTGGGACTGGGCAACTCTGGGTGCCCTGGGTGGGGGAGGGGGAAGACTTTAAAGAGTGGCACTAAGACTTCCTAGAGAGCAGCTGACCAATGGGGCTTCAGGAATGGGAGGCAGTGATATTGGAGTAGGGGGGGAGTCTGGAGGGGCTGGAAGGGAAGTGGGGACCCTTTAAGCTTCTGAGAAGGAAAATTAAAGAAGCAGGACTATCATCAAGAAAGATTATGTCATCAGGGAAGAGGGGATAAAGAGAAAAGTGGGAGAACAGCATTTATGGCCCAGGCAGGTAGTGGGATCCTGACCAGGGGCAGAAAGGGTAGGGGTGGAGAACAGGTGGGGATCTTAGAGACAGCTTTATTTGGCATTGCCAGGGCTGAGTGGCATATCACCCCACGTTTCTGTCTACCCTTCCTCTTGCATAGGGCAGTGGGTGGGGAATAGAAGGAGGTCTTTGATGTTCATCTGAAGTTTCAAGTCTGGATGATTAAATAGCTGTTGACATCACCCACTGAGAGCATCAGCAAGGCAAGTTAAAGGTATTTAGGGGGTGGGGTGGGGGGTTGAGTTCTGAACATTCTCACCAGAACAGTAGGAAGAGGCCCAGGGGCCTGGAGCCCAGAAAAGTGGGTTGGGAATCTTCAGGATGTAGGCGATTGAGGAAGCCATGAAAGTGGACTCAATCTTCAGATGAGAGGGTTGCTCACACCAAATACCAGAAACCAGCAGCTAGGAAACAAGACTTCAGAACAGCCAGGAATTCATCTGAAATAGTCAAAGGCAGGAAGAAAAGGGGAGGGACAGCTGAGAGTGCTAAATAACAGATCAACCACAAAGACATTCCTCAGTGAGAAAGGGCTTAAGAGGAGAGAGGGACAGAGGAAGGACAGGACTCTGCTGGGAGAGGGCAGTGAGTTCTATAATGTCATAGCCAGGATGCTCAGCCAGGGGACAGTCTCCCCAAGGTGCTTGGGGCCAGAGAAGGAGCCCCACTCATTTGACACCGGTTTTGACTGCTCTGGAAGGACCCAAGATGGCAAGCTGGATGGTGACACAACATCTGACCTTTTCTCTTTTAGATCTTTCTACCCTCTACACCAGTTATTCACCACCCACAACGGTTTAAGGAAATTATTTGGTTTTGGCAGACCGATAGTTATGAGCTAGCAGTGAGTCAAGGAATCTCAAGCCTTTATGGTCCAAGAGCAGGCCTTGCCTCCAGTTGAGGGATTATGGCTTAGTCTCTGCTTCTTGGAATCCTGACTTTGGAGAAGTTGAAGAGAAAGAACCATCCAGACAGTGGGGAAAGAAGAGTCACATGGCCTGGGCACAGGGGCAAGGCAGTTTCCAGCAGCCCTGAGTGTGGCTCCATCAAATCGGCCTGCTGCATTCTCCGTAAGCCTTCCTCCTGACCATGTGGCTCAGGGAGGCTGTCTGGAGTAATAACTCCAAAACCTCAACTCACAAAGCCAACCAACATGGCTCACCTGGGGTTGTCAGGAGAAATTAATAATATCACTACTGTCACCAGCACCTGTCTTAGTTAGGGTTTCAATTGCTGTGAAGAGACACCCTGACCAAGGCAATTCTTATAAAGGAAAACATTTCATTGGGACTGGTTTACAGTTTCAGATGTCTAGTTCATTATTGTCATGGTGAAAAACACACAGGCAGACACAGTAGTGGAGAAGGAGCTCCATCTTGGTTCATAGGCAGCCATAAAAGAACTTCCGTACTGGGTGTGCCTTGAGCATACGAGACCTCAAAGCCCACTCCCAGTGACCACTTCTTCCAACAAAGCCACACCTCCTAATACTGCCACTCCCTATGGGCCTATGGGGGCCATTTTCTTTCAAACCACCACATCACCTGACTAGAGTTGGGCAATGGAGTCAGTTTAATTATCATAACCTCCCATGAACCAAGTCTCACTCTTCCTGCATCTTATAAACGTAAGAAGGCCCAGGAGAAACCCTTTTATTTGTCCCATGTCATGTAATAAGAAAGTCATTAGCTAGCAATGAAACTGCTTTCTCATTCCAAGTGCAACCTCAGGTTGAAGTTCTTAGCCCAGACCACACACACCTGTGACCACACAGGCTGGGCTGGGCTGGGCTGGGCTGGGCTGGGCTGGGCTAGGGACTGCTGCTGCAGTTGAATCCAACATTGCAATGGAACCACGTAGTTCATTCTTCACCCATTCTTCATGTCCAGCTCAGGTGGCAAAGTCTAGCCCTTGTGGTGGCAGGGTGAAGGGCCACTGAGGTGAGGTGGATGGGGAAGGGGAGGGTGAGAAGGAGTTCCACTAGCTGACATGATACATATCAGTCTTCTCCTTTGCCAAGCTATGGTATCAGGAGCTTTGTCTGAAGGATACAAATAAAATATTCCTTACTCCCCACCACCACCCCCAATGACTGTGCACAGATGCTCACAAAGTGCTGGCTGGGTGTGATAACCAGTGCTGACCAGATGGAGGGAACTGGGTCTGACCCAGCTCCATTTACAAGCTTTTTGAGAGTTGCAAGCATAAGCAAGATTCATCTGCCTGAAGCTGGAGCCCTGAGAGACTCTGCACTGCTAATTCTGCGAGTCAGGCTTTTCTCTGTGAGGTCTGTCTGTTGCCAAGAGACCACAAAAGATTCTGGTTATAGGACCCAAGGCGTTCCTGGAAAATGGAATGATTGTCTTCCGACCATAGTCATCTGCTCCAGACCACCCTTTTATGGGGAGTTTTCATTTTTATCCTTCTTGTGGGTTTTATTGCTTAGTTCTTCCATAAGGTTGTGTGAAGCACACACAGAAATATGACAAACCTGTATGATGGGACTTCTCTAAACCATTTGTAAGTGTCCACTTCAGTGGCACCAATTATACCCTGCAGGTATCCATTGGCACAAATACCCATTTCCTGAATGTTTCACAACCTGAATCAAAATTGTGTCTGTTAAGCAGTAAGTTCTCACAGATGTACACATTTTTAACCTCACTTCAAAGGGTTAAGCACTTAGCCAACAATTGCATAAAACTGAGTGACTTGAGGGTGGGGTGAGGGTGGATGGAGAGATGGCTGGGTGGTCAGAATGTGCATTGCTTTCGAGGACCCAAGCATGCACATTGGACAGCTCACAAATACCTGGGACTTCAGCTGCAGGGACCCCACTTCCTCGGGGCCTCCAGAGGCACCTACATTCATGTGCCCTCCTCTGATATACATATAATTACAAGTAATAAAGAAAAACTTCAAAAAACAGAACGAGTGACAGATGGGTTTTGTGACCTGGGAACTCACGGCTGACTTGTTGTCTGGGACTTCTGTATAAGGGCTTTATTTCTAGGATACCACACACCAACTGAATAATTGGAGAAGAGAGGCCACAGGACTATCCTGGTGGGTACATCAATGTTATTAGATAAAATCCAACATACTTTCATCACTAAAATGTGAACAAATTAGATACAGGGAGAAAACTCTTCACCACTGCAAGGACTTAGGCTGGTAATCTCAGCACCAGTGACACCGAGGCAGGAGGATGGTGAGTTTGATGCCAGGTTGATCTATTTAGTGAGTTTCAGGCCAGCCCAGCCTAACTAGTGACACTGTATCTCAAAAACAAACAAATTTTAAAAGGAGAGAAAGGATAAATCCAACATAACAGAAGCCATAATGAGACAAGCCAACAACCAACATACTGGGAAGGGCTGGAATCCCTCTAAGACCTGGAAAGAGTAAGAATTCCAACCTCCACCACTTTTATTCAACACTGTTCAAGAATTCCCAGTCAGAGCAATCCAGCAAAAGAAAAAAGAGAAAAGGACATTGCAACTAGAAAGCAGAAAGTTGCCACTCTGCAGGTCATGTGATATGGGGACCCCTGCAAGCCCTATGATGAGCAGAGTAATGACCCTGAGGCAAGAAGAAAATCCCATTCAATACGACTTAGGCAATGTTGGTTCAAACTTCTCAAGTCTGACATCAGGCAATTCATTTCAGACACATTTAAATATAGTTCAACTTTGGGGAAAAAAGTTTCCCCATTGACAATTATCAGACTAAAGTTGAAGGTGTGACTATATAAAAAATCTTTTGGAAAGTAAACATGACCTCTTCCATAGGAAGGGGTTCTATAGCTTAAGGGCCTGGGGGAGGATCTGGTGTGGTCTAGGCCATCACAGAGGTCATCAAGCTACAAAGTACACGTGACCTGTTCCCAAGAGATGAGTTCTATTGACAGAGAAACAATGCTAAAGATAAAGTCCTAGCGGGGAAGAGTCTGAGACAAACATAAGGGTCTGAGGGATTCCAGTGTGGCCTGACCCTACAGATAGCACAGATCACCAGAATGTTAACTATGTCCACTACCAGCTTTCTAGGCTGAAAACAGGTATGCATCACTTCCACTGAGGAGATAACCTTGCGTGTTTAACATTTCTGGTCTCCCTTGTACAACGTTTTTCAAAGGGTAGGTTTCCACCCCAGAAGGGGTTACAAATCAAATATTGAGCATTTCAGACATTTACATTATGATTCATAACAATAGCACAATTAAAGTTAGGAAGTAGCAATGAAATAATTTTATGGTTGGCGGTCACCACAACATGAGGAACTGTATTAAAGGGTCGAAGCATTAGGAAAGTTGAAAACCATGGCTCTAGTGTCTGTCTGTGAGAACAAGGACCTCATACCCTCTACGACATGATTGTGTGTGGAGAAGAACCCCAGAGACGCCAGTAAAGCAAGATTATTAGAACATAGTCAGCAAAGCTATGAAATACAAATATCAGCACAGCTATCAAATACTGACAGTGTATCAACCCAAACAAAAGTCAAGAAAGCAACGTCATCTATGATAACTACAAAATACCTAGGTATGATGAATAATGAGATAGAATTTTTCTGTAGTGAAAAGCTGAATTGAAAAGAATGCATCAAAAGCAAATGGAAAGACAAGAGTTTCTGGGTTAGGGTGGTCAGCACTGCTAGACTGTCCATACAAAGCTTGCTATCTCTCTCTCTCTCTCTCTCTCTCTCTCTCTCTCTCTCTCTCCCTCTCTCTCTCTCTCTCTCTCCCTCTCTGCCTCTCTTTCTCTCTCTCTGCCTCCCTCTCCCCCCTCCTCTCTCTCTCTCTGTCTCTCTGTCTCTCTGTCTCTCTCTCTCTCAAATATGTATGAGACCTCAAAGACAGAAACAAACAGAAAACCTTTTCAAATCTGAAGTTCTCTGAGAGGAAGGACCCTCAATTAAGAAACTGGCTCTGTTAGATCTGGCTGTAGGCAAGCCTCTAAGCCAATGGTTCTCAACCTTCCTAAAGCTGCAACCCCTTAACATAGTTCCTTGTGTTGTGGTGACCCCCCAACTGAAAATTTATTTTGTTGCTACTTCATAACTGTAATTTTTCTAGTTATGAATCATAATGTAAACCCCGTGAAAGGTCGTGACCCACAAATTGAGGAGAGCTGCTGCAGGGCATCTTCTTAATTAGAGGTTGATATGGGAGGACTCAGACCACTGTGGGTGGTGTGACCCCTGGGTGAGAGTCTTTGGTACTATTATAAGAAAGCAGGCTGAGCAAGGCATGAGGAGCAAGCCAGTAAGCAGCCTTCCTCCAGCCTCTGCTTCGGCGCCTGCCTCCAAGTTCCTGCTCCAAATTCTTGTCTTGTACAGTAGACTGTGATTTAGGACGTGTACGCTAAACTAAACCCTTTCCTCCCCAAGCTGCTTTTGGTGTTCCATCACAACAGTGATTCTAAGACATCAGCGCTGAGGAGATGGCTGAGCAGTTAAGAGTACTTGCTACTCTACCAGATGACTGAGTTCAGTTCCTAGCACCCATGTCAGGAACTGAACTCTAGTTCCAGGATATCTGATAACTTCTTCTTGTCCCTGTGGACACACATACAGATACACACACACAGAGACACACAGACACACACACAGATACACACACAGATACACACACAGATACACACAGAGACACACACAGACACACACATAGACACACACACATAGACACACACACAGACACACATATGGCATAAATTCACATGATACACACAAATAAAATTTTAAAGTAATATAAATTAATAAACTCAAACAACTACTACCCCGGATTCCTAAGCAGCTAATGTTTGAGAATTTACTGCCATGAGTCCTTATTCAAGTCCCCATCAAAGAGATGACGAGAGAAACATCGGTGCCTTGAATCAATGAGAAGGAAGCCTTAAGGAGCCAACATGTCTGGTCCATGTCCAGAGTCCAGAGCATGCAGCCTGGAGCCTGGGAGGAAGGTTTCACACTGATGTTGATTGTAGAGGAAGAACATCACTCAAAGTAAGTCCCACCCACAGTCTATAAAAGGAGTAAAAATCAAGGACTGAGGAGAAATGAATACAACAAAAAACAGGAGATAATAATGAAAATTAATGAAAGTAAAAACTGAATCTTTGCTAGAGTCAATACAATTTATAAACCTTTGGCTATTTGAGAAAAATAGAAAAGACATAAATAATAAAAGCAGGAATAAAATTAAAGACCCTACATAACAACAAGATTTAAGGAAATTTATTATTATTGTTGTTGTTGTTATGATGATGTTTGGTTGACTTTTCTTTTTTTTTTAAAAATATTATTTATTATTATTTATACGAGTACACTGTAGCTGTCTTCAGACACACTCCAGAAGAGTGCGTCAGACCCTATTACAGATGGTTGTGAGCCACCACATGGTTGCTGGGAATTGAACTCAGGACCTCTGGCAGAGCAGTCAGTGCTCTTAATCGCTGAGCCATCTCTCCAGCCCTGGTTGGCTTTTCAAAGCAGGGTTTCTCTGTGTAGCCCTGGCAGTCCTGGAACTCACTCTGCAGACCAAGCTGGCCTTGAATTCAGAGATCTGCCAGCCTCTGCCTCCGAGTGTGAGTATTACAGGTGTGTGCCACCACTGCCCAGTATAAGGAAATACTATTAAAGCATTTTTAAATTCAAACTTTTGACTATGCATATGCATCTGGTTGCCCCCAGAGGCCAGAAGGTGTCAGACCCTCTGGAGCTCTGGAAGAGCAGCAGCCAGTCTTAGTGCTGAGCGGAGTCTCTCTTCAGCCCAACTTAAAAACCCTATATCAACAAAGTGGGCAGAGCAGGTGAACAAGGCAAGAAAGAGACACAAATGATGAATTCAAGACATTTAGGAGCGTAAAAAGTATAGTTAACAGAAAACCAAAGAAAATATTACAATACGCTCAAATGGACTAACAGTAAATGTAGAAGACCAAACAAAATTATTGGCATTTTTTTTTTGGTTTTTTGTTTTTGTTTTTTTGTTTTGTTTTGTTTTTTCGAGACAGGGTTTCTCTGTGTATCCCTGGCTGTCCTGGAACTCACTCTGTAGACCAGGCTGGCCTCGAACTCAGAAAGCCACCTGCCTCTGCCTCCCAAGTGCTGAGATTAAAGGCATGCGCCACCACTGCCCGGCCCACAAAATTATTAAATGAAAACTTCAAATTAAAATTTGAGAACCATAATTCTAGTTCTATGCTGCTCATAGGCATATACAGAATCAGGACAACAAATATCGATTAGAGAGGGCTGAGAAAAGACACAATGGGAATACCCTGATGAAAATCAACCCGGTATGCAAAGATACAAAAGATAAGGACGCTTTAGGAGCAAAGTTAAAGCTGCTGAGAGGGTGGACATGCTTTGAATACACCCCTCCAGAATCTGGACGTCCCCCAAGTGATAGATGAAGAGGCCGGTCTTTAAGAGACAGGCTGGGAAGGCTCCTCCCTCATGGATGAGATTCTAAACAGGCTCCATGCTCCATCCGGCCAGCTTGCTCTTCTGTCTTCTACCATGTGTGGACATAGCTAGATGACCATGTCAGTACCTGTTGGCGCCTTGGTCTCGGACTGCCCCTCCTCTGAGCTGTAACAAGCAAATTTCTACTCTGTGTTGACTACTCAGTACATAGTAGTTTTTGTAAACCACAAAAATGAACTAAGACTAAAAGAACAGTCTATAAAGTAGATGCAGTGATTACAAACCTGCATGTTCTTTCAGCTTTTGTCTTAGTCCCTTCATGCTGCTATGATAAGATACTTTAGAATGGGTAATTTTTATTTCTCAGAGTCCTGGAGTCTGGGAAGTCCAAGATCAATGACAGCAACAGGTTTGTGTGGCCAGGGTAATTGCTGGTGGAAAGTAGCATCTAGTGTTCTCAACAGAAGAAAGACAGAACAGAGCACTGTGTGCTCCTAACCAGGGGACACAGAAGGACAGAGGCACCAGAGAGCCTCTCTGCCTCTCTCAGTACCCTGATGCAAACATGAAGCTCAGCCCTGCTGACTCCATGCTTTCCTGAAGATCCTTTCCTCTGAGCACCGTAATCTTGGATTTCAAGTTCCAGCAAGTGTGGTTTGGAAAGGTATAAGTCAGTCACAGAAGGAACCTATAAGACCTCTGTGTTCTGAACACACTTAAAATTACTTTCTTCTGGTAATTCTGGAGCTTCAGCTATTAATTCAAAGTTTTCACACATTGGCTGCTCAGTCTTTTTGAATTCTAAGAACTAATAATTGAGATTTCAAAAGAAATCATTAGTACTATTAATTGAAAAGTCCAACTGTAACATCACCTACAACATACTCTACAGTCAGATGCACGTTATCCCTCAGATGAGTTTGTAGGATTTATGCTGTTCACATTTAGATCTGTATGCATTTAAACCACACCAGACTATCTTAATGAGTGAAAATTTATACACTGGTTAAAGGTCAAGAGTGTGCTTTAAGCCTTTATTGTATCTACCTAACAGTTATGAAACATATTGAAGTTTATTAAATATATTCAGGCTGACTTCAGGAGTAGATTCATTTTGAGCACAGAATATCTTATCTTAGATAAAGGAATAATACTCTGAAATAATGTATGTGAAAAAAACATGGTAGCTAGCTTAATTGGAGAGAATACACATATAAAAATACTAACAGTGACAGATTATATAACTCCAGTGAATAAAATTGTAACTCAAATCCATGCTGATATAAATAAATGCACTGACACATTTCCATCACAGCATACCAATCAACAAGTGTGGGGTGTGTGGTACAGTTAGACAGTAACGATTTGACAAGTATCACATCAATAACTAATTCAAGTGAGAGTTGTCAACAAAGCCAGGAACGGTACCATACATATATTATCCTGGCTCTTGGGAAGATTTAGTAGAAAGATGGGGGCAGATTTGGTACCAGCCTAGGTTACATAGAGCATTCTAGGCCAGCTTGAGTTACATCATGAGATCTTGTCTCAGAAAACAAAGAATAAACAACCCACAATAACAACAAAATAATTGTCTATGGATTCTAACATGTGGCCAACAAGATGGTCCAGTGGGTGAAAGCTCTGTTCTCCATGCCTGACGAGCTGTTTGACCCTCAGGGCCCACACTGTTATTTATGTAACTCACGTGGTGGAAGGAAGGAGGTGACTCCTACAGGTTGTCCTCTGATCTCCACACGCATGCTGTGATGCTCTGCCCCATAAGTAAGCAAACAAAAGTAAACAGTCTCAAGGTATCTCCACATAGCACACCAGTCACAGAGTGAGAAACACAAACTCTGGAGCGGAGAAGCCTGGAGTATGCTAGTGTCTCCCGGGATAGAGATCGCAGGGCCCGACAAGTGCACAGCACCACTCTGCCAAAGATACAACATTTGAATTTAATCACAAGGAGACATCAGAAAAACATGAACTGGAGGACTTCTCCCAAAGTAATTGCTTTGTGGTCCATAAAACCTCAAGGCCTCAAGGGACTGGGAAAGTGTCTCGGGCTGAGGGAGATTAAAGAGAAGTGATAAATGGACCATGTGATCTCAGCTTAGCCCCTCAAATGTCATCCCGCTGCAGGAGGTGATTAAGATAAATGACAAGTGCTGGGTGACCCCTGTCTCTAGATGAGGTGTCGGTCTCACTGCTCACGTCCTGAATTTGACGGTTGGTGGTAGTTATGGAAGAGACTGACTTTCTTAGGACTCTTACGCTACCGGGCTGGGGAGGGAAAGGGGATCTTGTCTCTAATTTACTCTCATGTACACAAAGGCAAGTACGGTGTTTGGAGAACTTGAATGAAGAATTTCCATACATTCCTAATATAGTCCTTTAAAAAATCATATGTGTGTGAGTGTGTGTGTTAGAGAGAGAGACATATGAGAGAGAGAGAGAGAGAGAGAGAGAGAGAGAGAGAGAGAGAGAGAGAGAGAGAGAGAGAGAGAGGTCAAAGGACAACTATACTGGAGTTGGGTCATCATGGTGGCAAAAGCCCCTACCGTCTCTCTGGCCAATGATGCTATAATTCCCTTTTAAAATGCTATTTCTATGATCTTATTATTATTTTATGTTCATAAGTGTGTTGTCTGCATGTATATCTGTACATCACACACATGCCTAGTTCCTGTGGAGGCTAGAAGAGAGTGTCAAATCCCCTGGAGTTAGAGTTACAGATAGTTGGGAGCTACCACATGGGTCCTGGCTCCTCTGTAAGAGCAGCAGCTAGTGCTCTTAACCACAGAGCCATCTCTCCAGCCCTGCTGGTACAATTATTTTTGAAGGAGAAGAGGTCAAGACAGGGTGTAGCACTGGCTGTCCTGGAACTTGCCTCATTTACAGAGATCCACCTACCTCTGCCTCCCAAGTGCTGTAATTAAAGGCGCGCACCACCACTGCTGGTCATGGATACAATTCTTAAAACTGTTTGCTAAGTTTGGAATTATTTTAAAGTAAAATGTTTTCAAAAGAAGTGCATTTGCTTTACTACCAGGAGACTGAGTTTTAAAATGTAACTTCATATTTTTAAATTTTTCAAATTATATTTATGATGTGTCCGTGTGTGTGTGTGTGTGTGTGTGTGTGTGTGTGTGTGTGTGTGTATAGAGGTCAGAGGATAACTTGTAGGGGTTAGAGCTCTCCTTCTATCAGGTGAGTTCCAGGGACTGAACATAGGCTGTCAGGCTTGCCAGAAAGCAACTTACCTACTGAGCCATCTTGACAGTCATAGCCATGAGTGTTTCTGTCTGTCTCTCTTTCTTTCTCATTACTCTTTGAAATCTTGATAGTTCTTATTCAACATATAACTTTCATTCCTATTATGTGGCAGAATCAAGGGGCATGGAAACAGAACAGAAAAATCTGAACCTTTCCCATGTAAAATTTACACTTGATTGAGGAGATGGTATTTATATACATGTAACATGTATGCTTCCCCAAAGCATCACTCGTGGGCAGATGGTGCCACAGTCCTTCCAGAAATGGCCTCACTGTTTCTTAATGTGCCTTCTGTCCCTAGAGTGCACCCCACAGCCACATGGAGTCCACCCATCAGGCTCACTCTGTGACTGGGCGGATGGGAATTGAAGTGGGACATGGTGGTGAGTTGGGTTTTTTTTAATCACTAAAACATTTTTCATCTTGAAAAGCAATAAAGTCTGCTGCAGAAGCTGAGTTTTCAAACCTCTTGCTCATTATGGAGATATGCATCTAAGGAACTTTAGGCCACGTTCTGGGGCAGCTCTTTTGAAATTCGAACAAAACAGAATTTGTTTCTGAGCTCACAAGGGCTTGTCTGGAAGCTCCACTAATTTTAATAATAATTTCCAATTAATTCCTTAGTCATTTCCTGACTTTCTGAAATAATTTGCTTTCAAAGTGGCAACCCTTGATGTTGGGTGAAACGGAGAATGTCGTGGCTGATTCTCTAAGCTAAACTTTTGGCCATTTATGAAAATGCAAAACCAGAAGCCTGGGCTGGGGTTCAGATGCGTCACTTGCAACAACAGGCTATTTGTGGAATGAAGAGGCCCAGCTCTCCTAAGGGATATTAAGCATCTAGTGATACATGAATCATCCAGGTGCTTCTCCTGGCTGAGGCCCAAGACGTGAGAGCAAAGGGGATATCAGTAAGGCCATGGTGGGAACAAATCCAAACACATTTTCTGGCAAAGCCTGTCAACATAATTCAAGTTCCATAGTGAGGGGGTTGTGGGGACAGGGCTGGGGAAGATAAGTTGTGGTGTGGGGGTGGGGTAGGGAGTGCTCAGCAACTTGCCTTTTGTCTTCCTTGACCTTGTTAGCTAGTGACCACATCACCAGTGGCCCCTCCCTCTGTGGCCAGGATGCCTCTACTCCTTAAGGTACTACTTGCCTGCTTGGACCTGCTCAGACTCTTGTAACTTCAAAACTCCTATGGGTGCAGCTGGTGTCTACACCCCCGGCTTCAGTCACCTCCGTGCATAGTTCTCTGCTGTTAAATAAGGTGAATGTACATTTTTAGAAAATAAGGAAATACCTCAACCCACAGGCTAATAAACTAGTCTCTAGTCTGTAAAAGGATTTCCCAGAAAGTTCTCCTGTAAACTGAACTTTCCTGAGAAGCAGGAACAGATTTAACATGAAGGCAACAGTGCTCCAGCTACAAAGTCCTTTTTCGCCTGCAGGGGCCCCTTAAGCCTGTGGGACTTACCAGCGTATTTATGTGGCTATACGCACTCTGATTCGTCTGCTCTGTTTTCAATGCTCAGTCATTTCTTTTATTCAAAAGTAAGGTTAAGGCTGTTGTCTCTCTTGTGGAAGTGGTCTCTCCAGACCACTTTCCTTGGTGCCCATGGTTTTGGGGACTCTGAGAGCAACTTTTAAAAAGTTTTATTTTGCTAGGCAGTGGTGGCACATGCCTTTAATCCCAGCACTTGGGAGGCAGAGGCAGGTGGATTTCTGAGTTTGAGGCCAGCCTGGTCTACAGAGCGAATTCCAGGACAGCCCGGGCTATACAGAGAAACTCTGTCTCAAAAAACCAAACCAAAAAAAAAAAAAGTTTTATTTTGATTATTTGTGTGTGTGTGTGTGTGTGTGTGTGTGGTGTTTGGTGTGTATGTGTGTGTATATATGTGTGTACACGCTAGAGGGGTGTTGGATCTCCTGGAGCTGGAGCTACAGGCAGCTGTTAGCAATGATTGTGAGTGCTGGGAACTGGACTTAGCACCTCTGAAGCACAGCCAGCCACCTTAGATGTGAACTCTCTGGCCCCTCAGAGAAATCTTAAGACTCAGGTAAGGGTGTATGAATTGGTGCTAAAGCCATTCATCTGAGTTTAGCAGGTCATTTCCATGTGGTTCCAATTCACTCTGCTGGGTCGTTTGCTATGTTAGATCCCCTGGTGCAACAAATGCCCCAACAAGCTTCTAGCATGGACTGAGCTTCTTAACCTCGTGACAGAAAGTGACAGGAGGAGCCGGGCAGTGGTGGCGCACGCCTTTAATCCCAGCACTTGGGAGGCAGAGGCAGGCGGATTTCTGAGTTCGAGGCCAGCCTGGTCTACAAAGTGAGTTCCAGGACAGCCAGGACTACACAGAGAAACCCTGTCTCGAAAAACAAACAAACAAAAAAAAACAAAAAAAAAAAAACAAAAAAAAAAGAAAGTGACAGGAGGAAAGTCGTGTAAGAAATCCTTGCTGGTGGAGAATGAGCCTTGGCTGGACTCTGGCCTTTCTGGAAAGTCTCACTTTCATCACCAAGAAAGGCAGCCCTTATCTGCTGTGTGTGTGTAGTTCTAGAAATTTCTGTCCACTCAAAGAAGCCAGACAGCTGCTTCATTTCCCCTTACCTGAAGGAGCTGAAAGCAGCCATTTCTCAAGAGATCCGTCTCTGAAAAAGTAAGACTTGGTATAGGTGAAGCATTTAAATGACTTCAGAAAAGGCAGTATCCAGAAAGATGTCAAGGAGAATCTTTTATAAAATGGGCATTTGCTTCCAGATTATTCTTTTCTAAGTTCCAGGGTTAGAGGTAAATAGTTCATTTATTTCGGGTCCTTATTTCAAGCCAGCTTCTGGGTAAAGTGTATTTTCACATAATCCAGTGAGGGAGTTGCTATAATTATCTCAAGTTTGGTGGCAAAACAGTCAGTGTTTTAGGGGTTTTATAAACCCTGCCAAGACACAACCCACACCCTCCCCCAAAAACACACTTCAGAAGTAATAGAACAGTCATGGAGAATTTTATTCTAAACTGTGCAGACTTGACCTTGAGGGGGAAGGGGTGACCAGGTATTCAACTCCAACCTTAGCAACACAGTGAGACCTCTTGCAAAAGACAAAAGAGGGCTGGGGTCTGTCTCAGTGATAAACCATTTGCCTAAATTGGGTGAAACCCTGAATTTGATCTCCAGCACCAGAACAAAGAAAGATCAAAAGGAAAAACAAAAAGTGAACAATAGAAAGTATTTCATAGAAGTATTTCATTTACATAGGCAGTAGTAAGAAATGGATAGATGCCACTTTGCAATCGACATGAAGTACTCTGTCGTCATCAATACACACTTCCATGAAAATGAGGCATATTTACCAGACTCCTGGTGGAATAAACACCACCACCTACAGTCTTAGCAAAACTAAAATGAAAAAATCATCTAAATAAATAAAAATCAATCTCGATTCTCGTCAAGCATCTTTATCAGTTACAGAAGCTGCAAGAGAGAAAGAAAGGACGGTGAAGAATGTGGTGAGAATTCCTCAGCAAACTCCAGGCTGTGAGCAACCCACAGGAAGAGAAGCTTGGTTTCCTTAACAAGTTAATTGCAGAGGATTTTAGAAGGGGGAGGGACTAAACAGAGAACTGGTGAATAGAAGGCAGCTTAAGAGAAACAATCAATTTAATGAATGGGTTCTGATTCTAAACCAGCACTCAAAAGCATTTTAGGTCTGAAGATAAACCCACAGCAATTACTGAATGGATATTTGATAAAAATTAAGATGTTCATTTTTTCACATAGGCAAATGCTATTGTTGGGATTTTCATTCTTTATATTTTAGGCATACATACTAAAATATTTACAGAGGAAATATGTTGTCTGGGATTTGTTCCAAAATAATTCAGTAAGGGAGGAGATGGCCAGGAATGCAGATGAAAAAAAAATCATCCTTCTGTTGGTGAGCTTCGAAGCAGAGCGAGGGGTTGGTTGGGAGTCTAGAATATTAGACTTTTGTATGTACTTGAAAACCTCTATATAAAAAATTAAGACCTAAAGATTATTTATGGTCCTACTTTAATTATGTATTTCTACCACCCAAGAGTAGTTCATTTTCTTCCAGTTTTGAAAAGCAAATGCTTTTCATCTTGAGTCACACATTTAAATTATTCTACCACACTGCAACAGCTTTCTTCCTCTCCCTTCACTGGGTATGACTTGCCTTCCTTCCAGTTGCAATGTCACCTTCTTTCTCTACTGATCCAGCCAGTGTGGAGACAGTTTCTAAACAGACTCTCAACTCCTGCTCTTGGAAAGTGCAGCAACAGGAGGCTAGTGACCCCTGATATGTGTTGTTTCAAACCCACAACAAATGGCTGAGGTGTCTATTTTACATATCAGAATGGATCTGGCCTCCAGGTTCTCCCAGCATGCCTCAGTCCCTATCTGTTACAGGCTATGACTGGCATCCCCATGTTAGGTTATTTCTTTGTAGGTGAAATGAGCCAATTCAAACAAGATTAGAATATAGTACAGGTGGTAGAGTTCAGTGGTTCTAAGGAAGGAGGCCAGGGAAGTCGCTATGGGGGCTGAGGGTGGGTGAGGGTGTATACATGTGCACGTGTGTACAAAGAGAAGAGAAGGAGGAGGAGTAAGAGGAGTAGAGAGAGACAGAGACACACACACAGAGAGGGCAAAATAAAATGTCTGGATTATATAAGGAGGACCCTCTGTAGGAAGGGCAGCCCAGCCCCTGGGCTGGAAAGTGGGTTTGCCAGCTAGGGGCTGAGGGATTCTGGGAGGACTTGGAGTGGAAGCCAGGTCTGCTTTTACATGTAAAATATGCACCTCAGTCCCAGGGTCTGAAACCAAACACCCACCCTCTATGCTAAATTCTCCAGCCCAGAGACTGGGCTGCGTTTCCCTCGGACTCATATAATCCAGACACTTTGGTTGCCCACCCTTTTGTGTGTGTACCCTTTGCATCCTGGATGTTGCACCTGGTTCCCCTCTCCCTCCCTTTTCCCTAACTCTCACATGGCCCAGCACGGCCCACTCTGGACGCTCCCAGATGTCCCTGTCTCTGGCTATGCTCTCCCTTTATCTACAATAAACGTTCTCCTCCACCTTACCTAGGAGCAGTCATGTCCTTTCCTTTCCTTTAAATTTTTTTTCATTCAATATTTGAACTTTTTTAAATTAGTGGACCAAATAAACACTAGAGAGCCATTTCCCCTACAACTATCATATGACTGGACTGTTGTTTGACAGGATGAGAGGCCACGGAAGACCATTCTATCAAACTCAGAACACAAGGATGAGGGGCCACAGAGGACCACTCTGTCAATTTCAAAACACAAATTTCTCTCCTTCTCTTCATTTACAACCCAGGCTGTCTTTACATTTCAGTCTGAACCCAGAAGGAAGACGCTGGGCTCTGGGCCAGCGTCTTCCTCTTTTCAGGACTGGCTTTTCTTCCTATTTCTTTATAGACTCCAGAAGAGCAGAAAAACCTGCAACACATTACGCACCTTTGACGGAAATAAAATACAAGCAGACCATGTCAATTTCCCACGGATACCAGAGCCAGACCCTCATTTTATTTTCAGAAACACGGGGGGATGTTTGGCTACATACCAAGCCCATGACTGAGAGAACAGGGTATACTGCGCATGAGCTGAGGTCAGTCTCCTGTGCTTCCTTGCCCTGTTTCTAATGCCCTGCCCCACAGTGGAATTCCAGGGCCACAGCCTAGGTCCTGCTGGAGGTTTTCAAAGTTCCCCTCTTCGCAAAGCCCTGAAATTCTTGACATGTACTAAATGGGGGTGGGAGTAGTGGGGATTCTTCATGGTAAGTAACTTAGAGGGAAAAAAAAGACTTGCAATAAAACAAGCATTTTCTGAACAGGAAGAGTAACAGACCCAAACAGCCCCAGATGGTTTTGTTTGCTGAGCTGTGTCTGTTCCACACAGTTTCCTGTGTTCCATGCTCTTTTTGTTATTTTGCATTTGAACCAAACCGGATTTTTATCCAAGAGCCAAGACTCAGGGTGAGGAAGTTGCAATAATAAACATAAGTTAGGTGTTACGTAAAGTATGTAAACCTTTTTTATATAAAAAAATATTTTAAAGGTAGTGTCTCACTATTTAGTCCTGGCTGGCCTGGAACTCACTATGTAGACCAGGTTGGACTCAATCGCAGTGAGCTCCACCTGCCTCTGCCTCTGCCTCCTAAGGGCTGGGGTGGAAGTTTTGCATGTGCACCTGGCCACCTGTCACTCTTCTGGATAGGAACTTTTATTAAAGCCCTTGGAAGCAGCGACGAATTTTCTTCCTTTTCCAGCAGAGGTAGAGCCTGAATCTTAGTAACAACCTTCACCGACAGATAGTTGACCCTCACACTTGTGCCTGCGATCCTGTGACAAACCTTCTTTATTTTCTTGCTTACCTGTTTATTAACTAGTAGGCCTTGGAAGGGTTTATTTACTGTAAAGTTATAAGAAATGTTTCATCATGGCTGCCAGATATGGCATGAAAGGGGCAAGCTGCTGCGTGCAGCTGTGCGTGCTAGGCACCGTACAACTACTGGGGAGGCAGCTGTAGTCTACAGAACTGAGGCCCGGACACTGACTCCATGGCAGGTACTTGGATGAGCACAGGCTTTGATGTTTCTTTTTTTTTTTTTTTTGGGTTTTCGAGACAGGGTTTCTCTGTATAGCCCTGGCTGTCCTGGAACTCACTCTGTAGACAGGCTGGCCTCGAACTCAGAAATCTGCCTGCCTCTGCCTCCCAAGTGCTGGGATTAAAGGCATATGCCACCACCGCCCGGCTGGCTTTGATGTTTCAATAAGCTCCCTGTCAGTTTGACTCTGGGTAGGTGGTTTTGGGGTGACCAAGAAACAAAAAGGGTGCTGTCCTGTTGCAGTAACCACTATGTCAGTAGCTATTAGAGTGGATGTGGAGACATTTGGGAGTACTTTATCAAGAAGGCCACTTTTCTCAGTGTTCCTCCCATGGGAAGAACACTGACCTGTGACCTCTTCCTTCTGAGCCTCTAAATGCAGATGTACCCAAGAGCTGGGTCTTCTGGGCATCTTCCCTCCCTACGTTCATCACCAGGGTGGCACGGCAGAGGCTCAAGGAGCAAACGCTATCCAGTTCTACCATTAGCTCCATTCTCTCCTCTACCTCCAGACTCCACACCCATGGTGCCTGAAACCTACAGGACCGAAGGCACCCGGGACTGAACTTTGGCTTTCCTCGTCTCACCTGCTCTCCCTCTGTGCCCTTTCTTCCCATGACTGGCAGCAAAGTTCTCATCATTTCCCCTCCACCCTGTAAGACGCTACCATTTGCACAACTGGCACAAATCCAAAGCCTACAAGTCATCCCTAACCCTGTCTCTCAAGGGCGGCTTGTCACTCTGGAATCAACTGTGGCACTGGGCATCCATCCTTACTGTGATCTTTACCACATCCATCTGTTGGCTTCCTTTGTATGTGAGCATCACAAGTTTGTTGTCCAATGAAACACCCTTCCCAAATTTATATCCTTTTTTACCTCCCTCCACCCCTTCCTCGGACTCTCCGTCTTTTCCTCTTTTTCTCATCTCCTTTCTTATCCACTAAGTCCAGTTAGTTAGTGCTGCCCATATGTACATCCTTGTGGGACTGCTGCACGGAAAACTTACCCGTGGGCATTGCTCAAAAGAAGAGTGAGTCTCTCTTCCTCACCAACTACCCATTGCCAAAAACTTTAGTAAGGGGTAGAGCCTTGAGATCACCTCCTCCATCTTTGCTGGGATTTTGGCTGGCTTGATCTTGAGGTCTTATGCTGTGAGTTCATGATTGTAATAGCTATGTCATGCTCAGAAGACAGCATCCCATAGCGCATCTGCATTTTCTGGCTCTTGGATCCTTTCCACTATATTTGAGCCTGAGCCTTGGTGGTGGTGGTGCTAATGCGGATATTCCATTTAGGACTGAGTTCCCAGTCTCTTAGTGCAGTGATGGGTCTCTGCATTGGCTGCTGTCTACTGTTCAAAGAAGCTTCTCTGGCTAAAGTTGAGAGGAGCCCAGGCCTATTGGTATAAGCTTCCAGTACCAGGTCAAGTCATAAGTTATCTTTTTGTTTTTCACCTTGTGTTTATTATGTCCCAGACTTTTTAGGTAAGACCTGACCTCTAAGGTAATGGTTGGGAGATGCAGGTGGGGTTATGCAGGTGAGTCTACCAGGAATGGGACTAGCTCTCCCAAAAAGGAAGCCCCAGAGAGCTGATTACCCTCCTATCACTTGAAGATATGGTGAGGAGATGGCCATCTGTGAACCAGACACCAGTGGGTGTCTGCCCATGGAGGATGCCAGCACCCTCATCTCAGATGTTCTTGTCTCCAGAACCGTGAGCAATGGCTACCCATTGTTTGTAAGCACCCAGGCTGTGGTAATTTGATAACTAAAAGGACTAGAACAGTGAGCGAAGCTTTCTTTTTTGGGATGTGGGTTCTAGTTTTTCTTTTAAAAGGATGTCTTCATGGGTTGATCCTGATACCAAGCTTTGGTTGCTTACAAGCCATTATGAACACTTAATCCTAGCCCTGACCTGAGCCCAAGCATCCTGAAATAGACTGTGGCTTTTCACACCAACTACTTCAAAGCCATCCCCTCTCTAATTTAACTACAAACATCCTAATGCTGCCCTTGATAAGGCAGTGACCTTCTAATCACCTAATCCAGAGGCTTCTCTGTTCTCTTAGCTAACTCTGTAGTCATTGGAAATGGCTGGTCTTTCCTCCTATGGTGGGTCCCACAGCCCCTGTGTGGATCACATGCTCTGGCTGGAAGGAGATCATATTCGTCTGATAATTCCCCAATCTCGTTCTCCTTTTCTTTTCATTCATCACCAATGCTTTTTAAACTTCATTTTTCTTTTTAAAGATACCTTAAATATATGTCAACACTATGGGATGTCCTCTTCTAGGAAAGAAAAAAGCCCATTTGCATGAACATGCAATGAGCAATGCTGGGAGGTTTCCTCCCTCTGTTTCCAGGTTACAGTAAACAGCAAGCACTCTTTCCAAATCCCAACGCCGTGTGCCTAATTTAACTAAAAAATGTACCTGTCTGTCTTAAAGCATCATTGGTTTGCTCAGTGTGTCAGAAAACGAGCCAAGCAGTCTCACAGTCTTTGTTTGTTCTTTTTCATGACAACCCATCTCAGATAACAATGTCGTTCACCCCAGGCATCAAGGAGGGCCAGGCCTGCTCTGCTCAGCCTCTCTCTTCTGCTTTTGTGCCTCCCGCATCCTAATCTTGTACAGGGCTTGCTGGAGGAGCCTTGTTTGGTGTGCCTATCTCTTCCAGACCATCCTTTACACTGCAACAAAATACATCTTCATCATCTCTGTGTCAACACCATTCCTCATGGTGGTAGTCACCGTGAGTTGAATGAGCGTATTTGCATGGTTAATGCACTTAGGGAAAATAGTAAGTTACGTTTAATTACATTTTAGAATCTCCCATATGCTAAAATACATTCTGAAGCTTCAAATGAGATATATAAGGTAAGGTCATGATCAAAATATTTGGCAAAACTCTTTCTAACATATCTTTAAACATATGTTAGGTATGACTGGTCTGTGAGCTGAGGGCTAGTTCCCTTGTCCTTCCCTTCTTCTGACCATATTAGCTGCTATGTGTAGTGTGCAGGGATGAAGACAATGGGAAGAAGAGAGAATCCTGCATGGTTTAAATCCAGCACAGAACTTTGGTCTGATTACTAACTTGACAGGAGTTGTGTGGATAGTTTCTTGCTCCTCAGGGATATGACCTCTGGGCTGAGTATCCCGGGCTCCATTGTCCTCCAGTTCCAGTTGGAAGATGGGAAGCAGAGATGGAAGATGAGAGGAGACATTGTTCAATTTAAGTCATCTTTCCATGTTGCAACCAGGCTGTGTACTGCTCTAAGTTACTTCATATTATATAAAATGGTAGATTTTTGAGGCTTCATTTTACAAACACCATTTGACTCCATTTGAGCACAAACACAGAGTATGGATGATTGCATCTTGATGGGCATGTGAACAGTGTCCTCTGTCCAGCATCTCACACATGAGGTACTGACTGAAACCTTCCTAAAAGGAATGATGGCTATTTTTCAAGACAGGGTTTCTCTGTATAGCCCAGGCTGTCCTGGAACTCACTCTGTAGACCAGGCTGGTCTCAAACTCACAAATCCACCTGCCTTTGCCTCCCAAGTGCTGGGATTAAAGGTGTGTGCCACCACTATCCAGCTCGATGGCTATTCTTGCTTGTCAACTTGACTCTCTTAGGAAGAAGAAACTTCAGATGAGAAACTCCCTCCCTCAGATTGGCCTATGGACCTGTCCATGGGGCATCTTTTAAACAGCTTATTGATGGAGGAGGGCTAGCCCACTGAGGGTGGTGCCACCCCTGGGCTGGTGGTCTTGGGTTGCATAAGGCAGTTAGCTGAGCAGAAATGGGAAATTTTGGCTTCTGTCTCTAGTTTGCTGCTTGAATTCCCTCCCTGACTTTCCTCAGTGATGGCCTGTGATGAGGAAATGTAAGCCAGGTAAACTCTGACCTCTCCCAAGTTGTTTTTGATTGCTGTTTTAGTACAGCAACATAAGGTCTAGGACATCCCATAAATTTATCAGAGTAGGGCTGAAGAGATGGTTTAGTGGTTAAGTGCTTACTGCTCTTGCAGAGGATCATGGTTCTAGTCCCAGCACCCCACAACAGGCAACCCACATCCACCTGTAACTCCAGTTCCAGGAGACCCACTGCCTCTGACCTCCGTTGGCACTTGTATGATTTGGTCCTCGTGAACGTGGCCTCACACACATACATATAGATAAATGTTTTAAAAAACTATCAAAGTGATTTCAGATTATATGAACATGTGGGCATATAGAAATCATATCAGGAAGTCCAGACTTGAGAATTTGTCAAGCACACAACGCTAAGAAAAGGATGAAACTACCTCACCTGGCCCCTACATAGAGAGTCCCCAGTCACTGGCCTGTCACCTGATCATCTGGTAAATGTGTATCAAAGAATCTACAGGCAGAGAATTTCTATGTGAATCAGTGTCTGTCCGTCAGCTCGTTTGTCCATCCAGACCTGGTTCTGCACACTGCCTCTGTGGCATCCATATCCACCTTGCCTGGGTAGCTCCACTGACACTCAGTGACCAGATCTACTAGTTTGTTAATGGCTAACCACTTTTATAACCTCTCTGCTTCTGTATCTATCCTTGCCTAGTAAGACTTGCTTGGAAATTCCTCAAACTCTGTTCTGAACCGTAGCCATTCTCTGTGTGTATAGATACATAGATAGATAGATAGATATAAAGATATAAAGATATATATATAAAACTAAATATATATTTAATATATTACTTAACATAAATATAAATATTTATATAACAATTTTATTTGTAGATTTTATTTTATAGAAAATAGTGTTTTATGTTATTTTATTATATATTATTTTATTTATAGAAAAATTTATTTTATATATTATTATGTTATTTTATTTATATATAAATATTTCATAATTCGCATATTCATATTTATATATACAATATATTTAATATATTATTAAATGCTGTATAATATATTTATAATACATTATATATTATACATTTTATATTATTATATATTACAGAGTATATGTATTACAAATTATATACAACTCTTCCTGTATATGTATGTCTACATACACACACATATGCATCTTGTATGATAGAGTTAATGCTAGTAGTTAAAATTGGAATAAAAGAATCTATGTTTGCTTTGGGCAGCTATCAAGGAAAATAAGGACTATTTGGCAAATTGTAGCCAACTAAACCTGTGTAGCTTGTGAATTTATTGTTATTTAATCAATTCTGACATTGTGGAAAGATACAAACGGCTGTCTTTGTTTCTGACAGTGCACTCCTCTTCCTGACTTCAGCTCCTGTCAGGTTTGGGTGGCTCTCACCTTTTGTCCCTTCTAGTCTCGGAGATGACAATGGCTTCCGTCTGTCTCTAATCCCAGAGGGGACTCATCAGCTCTTGCTGGTGTTCTTAACTCTGCTCACACCTCCATCAACTCCCTCACTCACTTGAGTTCTCTGTAGGCACCGTCTGTTTCCTGCTGGATCCCCGATGGATACAGGATTTTAGTCTCCTTACAAAATGGGCATCGTAACACCTAGGTTGGTTGAGAACATTCAGCGAGAAGCCACAAGGCTCAAAGCACTGGACATAGCTACCGAAATGACAGATGGCCTCGTTGTCAAGAAGCAATCCTCAGCCTGTCAGTGGTGGTGCACACCTTTAATCCCAGCACTTGGGAGGCAGAGGTAGGCAGATTTCTGAGTTCGAGGCCAGCCTGGTCTACAGAGTGAATTCCAGGACAGCCAGGGCTGTACAGAGAAACCCCGCCTCAAAAAAAAAAAAAAAAAAAAAAAAAGAGGCAATCCTCGGACAATGTCTGAACATGTCTTCAAATATGCACATACTCGGAAGTCTTTCTGCTTTTGCCCAGACTCAGGTAGCCAAGCCTTGCATGATGAAGAGAAAAGGCTGTCGTGGGGATAGAGACCCTAGTCTAGGGCTGACCGGCAGGTCCCACTCTAGGACCCAGAACAGAGAGTCCTAACAGGAACTGGAACAGCTGAGAGGGCGTTCGTGGGTTTGGAATTCCACTGGAAGAAAGCTGCCTCTGTGTGGTGCCCAGCTGCTCCGTCCCCCACACTGACCCCTTGTTTCCCAAGGAGGAAATCCTTTCAGTTCCAGATACTCCTCAGTTCCCATTATTAAATCCCAGTGGCCTGGGGCGGAAGGGTGGTTTGGAAAGAGCGGTCATTTGAGTTAGATTTTCAGTTCTTACATAACTAAGGGAAACTTGTGAGGGGTGATGTCCTAGCTTAATTTCTGTTGCTGTGATAAAATACAAAAGACAAGTAGGGGAGAAAAGATTCCCTTGTTTTTACAATTCCAAGTTATAGCTAATCACTGTGGTAAAGTCCGGGTAAGAACTTCAAACAGCTAGTCACATCACATCCAGTGTCAGAACAGAGAGAAGAGAATGTATACATGTGTACCTGCCTGCTTGTGCTCAGCTGAATTTCCCCACTCTTAGTTCTTCACATTTCAGGACGCTGTGCCTAGGGAATGGTACTGCCAACAGTGGACTGGACCTTCCCATAGCAATTAATTTAATTAAGACAATCCCCCACTAGTATGTTCACAGATCAACTTATTAATATAGACAATTCTCCCACCAGGTGATTCAAGGCTGTTTCAAATTGAAAAGGCTAACTATCATATGGTAATAGAAATGATAAACTATGAAAATATGCTGGTAGGTGAAGTATTTATTGTGAACACTTGAACTTTACTCACACTGAGAGGTCTCCTAAAGGAAATTAATGTTTGACATGTTGAATAAGATAAACTAAACTGGGGCTTTGTGGTGGTTTGAATGAGAATGGCTCCCATGGGCTCACATATTAGAATGCTTGCCGCCACTCCCAGGGGACAGGTCTGTTTGGAAAGGATGTGGAGATGTGGCCTTGTTGGAGGAAGCATGCTACTGTGGATGAACAGCTACTGTATTGAAAAAATCATGCCTTTCCCAGTTAATGTGCTTGCTCTCTCCTGTTTCCCTCTCCCTCTCCCTCTCTCCCTCCCTCCCTTTAGCTCTCCCCCTCCCTCCCTCCCTCTCCCTCTCCTTCCCTCCCTCCCTCCCTCCCTCTCCTTTTCTCTCATTCTCCCTTCCCCTCCCCCTCTCCCCCTCCCCCTCCCCTTCCTCCTCTCCCTCCCCCTCTCCCTCTCCTTCTTTTCCCTCTCCCCCTCCCTCTCCCTCCCTCCCTTTACCTCTCCCCCTCCCTCCTTCACTCTCCCTCTCCTCCCCTCCCTCCCTCCCTCTCCTTTTCTCCATTCTCCCTTCCCCTCTCCCTCTCCCCCTCCCCTTCCCCTTCCTCCTCTCCCTCCCCTTCCCCCTCTCCTTCCTTTCCCCATCCCTCTCCCTCTCCCTCTCCCTTCTCCCCCTCCC
>NW_021604760.1:2744816-2777265 GCF_004785775.1 Grammomys surdaster | reverse complement strand
TCCCCATCCCTCTCCCTCTCCCTCTCCCTTCTCCCCCTCCCTCCCCCCTCTCTCCCTTCCTCTCCCTCTCCCTCCCTCCCTCTCCTTCTCTCTCTCTACCTCCCTCCCTCTCCTTCTCTCTCTCCCCCTCCCTACCCCCCTCTCTATTTCCTTCCTCTCTTTATCTTGTGTTTGTGGATCAAGATATAAGCTACCACATACTGCTCCAGTGCCATGCCTGCCTGCCTACTGCCATGCTTCCCACCATGGTTGCCATGATTCAAACCCTTTGAAACTGTAAGCCTTAAACTCTTCAAGTTGTCTTATCGTAGCAACAGAAAGGTAACAGGTTTGTATAGTTCTTTCTATCATCTCTTTAAATGCAAACAATAGAAGAAAGTCTCCCATAATTTTTTTGAAAATCACGGAGCTCTTCTAATTCCAAAAAAAGAAAAAAAGAAAAGAAAAGAAAGACAGGATCTTTCTATACAGCCCAAACTGGCCTTGAACAAACAATCCTTCTGCCTTACCCTTCTGAATAGCTAGGATTATAGGCATGCACCACTAAACCCAGCTTTGTTTTTTTTTTTTTTTAATTTTTTTATTGGATGTTTTATTTACATTTCATATGTTGTCCCCTTACCCCATCCCCCACCCACCCAGGAACCCCCAATCCCCTCACACCTCCTCCTTCTTCTTTGTGGATGTAACCTCTATCTACCCCCCCACTCCCACCTCCCCACCCTCAAAACTCCCACCCCCTGGGGCGTCCAGCCTTCATG
The DNA here is from genome assembly GCF_004785775.1 of Grammomys surdaster. Classification (NCBI taxonomy): domain Eukaryota; kingdom Metazoa; phylum Chordata; class Mammalia; order Rodentia; family Muridae; genus Grammomys; species Grammomys surdaster. Next base: position 2,776,504 of record NW_021604760.1, on the reverse strand, counting down.
AGGTCAAGGATCTCATCTTCCACCTGTGCCCAGCAGGGCCCTCCACTCTTATATATTCAGCTAAGGCCCTGGATCCCTCCATAAGTGCTCCCAGGCTGGTGCTAAATCCAGCTTTGATCACATTTAAACCAGTAGGGTACAATCTAAACTGGGGACAAAATGATCAGATTTCATAGAAGGACAATTGTCTCACTTCAGAAGTTCTCTGGTCTGTAAATTATCTACCAGGATTAGGATTCATTCCTAAAGAGGCACCAGCTACAAGAACCCCAAGTTCACTTCCCAACATCTGTGTGTGTGTGTGTGTGTGTATGTGTTTCGAGGCAGGATTTCTCTGTGTAGCCCTGGCTGTCCTGGAACTCACTCTGTAGACCAGGCTGGCCTTGAACTCAGAAATCCCCCTGCCTCTGCCTCCCAAGTGCTGGGATTAAAGGCATGCACCACCACTGCCCAGCTCCCAACATCTTGATACTTAAAATACAAACTTTTTTCTGCCATCAGGGACCCTCTGCATTGGTCTCCTAAGAGCATGACCATGAGAAATGACTCGGGTATCAAAGCGAAGACACAGAGAAGGAAAGAGCTGGCAAGGAAGGTGAGAGTCTGTCTGGAATGTGAGTGAATAAGGGAGGTTTCACGGCTTTCTGCCTTGGCTCAAGACTTTCTGGGGTGGGGTAGATGTCCTGGGAACCCTGGGAAAATCCCAGGATGAAGGGATGCCAACTGTAGAAGACACAGGATGGCAGGCTTCTTGGCTGTCCATATTGGATTCCAACCTTGATAATCCAGAGTAAACACAGCTTGATTGTGTAGAGCCAGAAAGGAGGCTGTAGACTAATCTCCAAACTAAATGTCTTTGTCCCGCAAGACTACCCTGTATCACTCTCCATGGCATGATATAGAGGCTGCAACAAATCTTAGAATCTTATTTTAAGAACTACAGAGTTGGAGAAATGGCAGGTCTAAGTGACTCTCTCCCATAGCAAGTGAGAGCCCAGGGAGCTTGTGGCTAGAAGCCATTGGAAGGCTAGGAAACCCTTGACTAAGGGTTCTGGGTATGTCTTCTAATTTAATTTGAGAGGAAGAAGGTCAGAGCTCTTCCATTTGATTCCAATGTTTTCAGCCCACTTCCTGTCAGGATCTCGATGTTGGGTCCCAGTGTAGTAGGCAGGATAATGGCTCCTTAAAATCTCTAAGACTTTGACTGGGCATGGTAGTGAACATCTTTAATCCAAACACTCAAGAGGCAGAGGCAAGGGGATCTCTGTGACCAGCCTAGTCTACAAAATGAGATACTGTCCCCCCCAAAAGAAAGTCTAAGACTTTTAAATCCAATTAATGTGTGAATATGTTACCCACATGGTAAAGAAGTCATACAAATACAATTGAATTAAGTATCTGAGTTGGGAAGATTTATTCTAGCTGCTCGAAGTGTGCTAGGTAGGCTCCGTGTAGTCACAAAACTGTTTGTTTGTTTGTTTGTTTGTTTGTTTGGACTTTTTGAGACCTGTAGCCCTGCTGACCTCAAACTTACTATGTAACCGAGAATGGTCTTAAACTCCTTATCCTCCTGCCTCAGCCTCCCAAGTACTGGATAATAGGCATATATCACCGTAGCAGGCTACAAGGGGCTTTATACGAAAGCAGCAGAGTCAGAGAAGATTGTGTTAGTTACTTTTCTCTCATTGTTGTGACAAGAACAGTTTCAGTAAGGGCTGGTTTATCTCAGCTCACAGTTTTAGGGGATACGGTCCACCTCTCAGGGAAAGCATGGTGGCAAGAGTGAGTTATAGCTGGGCACATTAAACCCAAAGTCAGGAAATGGAGCGGGTCCAGCTCACGCTTTCTGTTTTTCTTCTTACTCAGTCTGAGATCCCAGCTCACAGAAAGGTGCCATCCATCCAGCCTTTCTCACTCAGTTACATCTCTCTGCAAACACTCTCACTGATATAGCCAAAAGATGCCTCATAACACCCTAGGTATTTCTTAACTAGTCACATCTATGTACAGAATTAATAATCACAGAGATGTATCAATGGAAACAGACTCAGGGATGTGACTCCTGGCTCTGAGCAGGGAAGGAGACCAAGAGATGCAGGCAGCCTCTAGAATCTGGGAAAGCCAGGCAATTCCTCCAGGGAATCCCACCACAATATATGAGTATGTAGTGGTCAGATGGAAGAGAGAGAGAAGTGGAACTTTACTTAATTTCCAAACTCTGACTTAGTTGTAAATCTAGTAAAATGGTCCAACACTAAGGCTGGGCTGTAGTCCAGCAGTAGAGTTCCTGCATAGTGTGTGTGAGGTTCTGACTTCATTCAGTCAGCATCACTGAGGGAAAAAAAATTCCTTTCTGCTCATATACATATCTATGTATATGTATATAATATTTACATATTAAAAACATGCAGTATTCATCTTTCTGTTTGACTTATTTCACTTAAATGATGATCTCCTACTGCAGAAATATATACATACATATATATATATAAAATTTAATTCTTCTTTATGACTGAATAAGACTTGGTCATGAATATGGACCACAATTTCTTTATTGGCTCATCTAATATTGATGAACACCTAGGATGATTCATAACTTGGCTATTGTAAATAACACTACAATAAACGTGATGATCTCTGGCATGCATTGACTTAGAGCCCTTGAGATATAAACCAAAGGGGTACAGCTGTCATACGATAGTCCTCATTTTAGGTTTTTGAGAGAATCCCATGCTGACTTTCACAGCGCCTGAACCAACTTACATTCCCACCAGTACGGAGTGAGAGTGTCCATCTTCCCACATCCTCGCCACATTCATCGTTTGTTTTTCTAACGGGAGTCATTCTGACTGCGGTGAGATGAAGTCTCAGTGTGGTTTTAATTTGCATTTCCCAGATGATTAAGGACACCGAATATTTTTTTCATATGTCTATTGGTCATCTGTACTTCATCTTCAAGAAGTGTCTGCTCATTTCATTAGCCTGTTTATTGCTTGAGTTGGTTGGTTGGTTAGGGTTTGCTTGTTTGTTTTTGGTGTTTAGCTCTTTGAGGTTTTTTTTTTTTCCTTTGACAATTTCATACCTATGCATCTTGGTCATATTTCTCTCCTGAATTATTCTCTCTTATCCCTCTAGCCCTTCCGCCAGGCCCCTTCTTCCCAGGCTCTCCCTCCTGTACTACTTTTCTTCCCCCTTCTTCCCACCCTAAATGACACAGAGATGTTTACTTGAGCAAGAACAACCACAGAGGACCATGATTCCCTTTACCCATAATTGTACTATGTAGCTCCTCCCAGAGGGGCGGGACCTGATGAGGTTCTCCCCCATGATGGAATGTTGATAGGCATTTTGCAGGTCCTGCGCAGCTAATCACAACTGCTGTGAGTTCATGGTTGCAAAAGCTGTGTCATGTACAGAATATATCATAGTATTTGTTCCCACCTCCTTTGTCGATTCCCAGCTTTTCCTCTGTGTTCCTTGAACCTTGGGTCGAGGTGGGGGGTGGGGGTGACATAGATTTCATGGTTAGTGCTGAGCACTCAATAGTCACTTAATCTCAGTATTTTAATGGGTTATGAGCCTTACTATTTCTTCTAGATTCTTCAACTAATCAGAATACGAGATTTCCAAGTACCTCCTTGTTAAGAATAACAATCACCTGCACCCATTGTGCCTGTTGTAATATCTCCTTTTGCATATTTAATTTTATTAACATGGATCATTTTTTCTCCTTCATTTGGTTGGTTTGGCTAAGAGTTAGTCAATCTCGTTTGTGTTTTTGAAAAAATAACTCTTCATTATTTGTATTTTTCTTTTTGCTTCTATTTTATTACTTTTTGTCATGATCTTTATTAATTTCCATCTATTGATTATGACTTTGTCTTATTTGTATATTCATGTTCCATACATATATGATTCAAACTGTAATGTCCTTTTGGTGATTGCTCCTTAATCAATACATACTGGCCTTTTTAATTCTAATTTTGGTTTAAAGTTGATTTTGTCATATATCAGAATTGCTACCCTTGCTTGCTTTTTTAATAGCATTATAACTTTTCCATCTTTTCAGCCCAAAGCTTATATTTGTTTTTTTTGTCAATGAGTTGTATTTCTTTCTTCCCCTCCCTCCCCCCACACCTGCCTCCCACCAAAACAAGGTTTCTCTGTGTAGCCCTGGCTGTCTTGGAACTCCCTCTGTATACCAGGCTGGCTTCAAACTCAGAGATCTGCCTGCCATTGCCTCCTGAGTGATGGGACTAAAGGCATGTGCCACCAATACAGGACTCTTTTTTTTTTTTTAAACAATCTTTTTCTTTTTTTTTTTTTCCTGTGCATTGTTGTTGTGTCTGTGTGAGGATGTCAGATCCCTAAAACTGGAGTTGTAGATAGTTGTGAGCTGCCATGTGGGTGCTGGGAATTAAAGTTCAGTCCTTTGGAAGAACAGCCAGTGAGTGCTCTTAATTGCTAAGCCATTTGTCTAACCCTGGGCTGGGTTTCATAAGACAGCAATAGGCAGACCATATTTTTAAATCTAGCCTGCTGATCTGTGTCTTTTGATTGGACAACTGAGATCAGTAATGTTTCACTACAGGCTAAGACTGCAGGGACTTGTGTAGCATGCGTGAAGACATGCTAAACTGTTCTCTGCACTAAAAAACAAAAGCTTTCAGTGTTGTTATTGAAGGTCACATGTTAATTTCTATCAGTTTGTTGTTTGTGTAGTGTTTGGCTCTTCTCCTTCCTTCCTGATCTACTGTTCTAATGTGGTTTCTTCTTCCCTGTGGCCTCATGAATGTGTTTGTTTTTCTTTTTGGTGGTGAGGATTTCTTCCTTTGAGTTGTTTTTGTAGTGCTGACTAGTGATGATGAGAATTCCTTTAGTTTTACTTTGTTCTTCAATTATAAAAAACTGGATACTGGATACTATCGTCTTGGTTGGAAGTTGTTTCGAGTTCAAAATGCATTGTTTCATTGAATTTCCATTGAGAAGTTTGTTGTTCTCAGGAATTTGCCCTCCTTTGTGACTTTGTCTCTCTGACAGTTTTGGTTTACTTTCTTTGTCTATATATTTAGTGTTTCAATTATAATATGACATGGTGGAAGGTTGAGTTTTTTTTGTTTTTGTTTTTGTTTTTTTCTGATCTTGTTGGATTGGTGCACTAAATGCCTCCTATATTTGAATGGGCATTTCTCTAGATTTAAGGCTTTTAAAAAAGATTTATTTATTTATTTATTTATTTATTTATTTATTTTATGTATTTAAGTACACTGCAGTTTTCTTCAGACACACCAGAAGAGGGCATCAGATCCCAAAAGTTTTCTATGCCCTTAGCTTGAAATCCCCCCCACTTTATGCCCATGTTGTCAAAATTTGCTCTTTTAATGGTTCCTATAGACCTCATGCATGCTCTGCTCGTATTTCCTGTTAGTTTGTTGCTGTCTGTAAGTTACTTAGGCTATGATGTCCTGTCTTCCATGTCATCCATTCTATGAATGAGTCTTTATCGGTTGAACTTTTCATTACCCAATATTTAAATTTGATTTTCCTTGAGGCTGAAGGTATGCTTAGCAGAGAAAAGCACTTTCTGTCTTTCCAAAGGACTTGAGTTGAGTTCCCAGCACCACATCAGGCAACTCATAACCTCTGTAACTCCAGGTCCAGAGGACCCCAGTGACTCTGGCCTCTACAGGCACCTGCATCCACATTCACACACCCACATACAGATATGTACACACACACACACACACATACACACACACACACATTAAAAATTATAAAATGTTTTTAAATTTTATTTTCTTAGTATTTTTACCCCTTTACAGATTTGTATCCTGTGTTGACTTCCTAATTTCATTCATCTGTGTGTTTGATTTTAGTGGCCCAGATTAAAGTTGTGTACCACCACACCTGGATCTGGGACTTGCTTTGTCCCAGGCTGACCTTGAACTCAGAGATCTCCTTGCCTTAGTCTTTTGGGATTCATAGCCACTATGCCTCAAGATCTCCAACCCAAGATCCAGGTCAGAAACTTGTATCTCCCAACGTCAAGATCTGGGTCGCAGGTGACCCTTCCAATTCTGGATTGTAGTTCATTCCAGATATAGTCAAGTTGACAACCAGGAATAGCCATTACAGAGGGCATCACTGTGGAATTAGTTAGAGAAGGTATGTTGGCTCTGTTCTTCATGTTTCTTGTTTGTGCATTAGAGCTTGAGTTGTTGGTTGGATTTTGTCTTAATCACTCACTTTTTTTTTTCAGTAGAAGTATTTGCAATGTTGAAGCAGGCTAAGGTAGGGTGAGCTGTCATTTCTTCCCTGTGGGTGTCATTTAGTCACAGCCCACATGCTCAGGGCACCAGGGCAAATCCCTTGTACTACTCTGAGAGTAGAATACTATCTAAAGAACCAACCACACCTGAAGATGCCCATTTGAAAATATGGTAATAGTAAATGTGACCCCATCATTCCGGAATTTAAAAAGCACAGCTAGTACTGTGTGAGTTAAGGTGTTAGATACTGAAGATATGAATGTAAAGGAACAAACAGGAACAACTAGTATCAGTGAGTCAGAGAAAGCAGAGAATCGAAAAGCGAATAGAAACAGGAACTATAAACAGAGGGAGAAGAGGCAGCTCTGTCTACAGGTGGATGAAAAGAGAACGGTAACGAAATGCAGCCAGGTAACCTAAAGATCCCTCGTGATGGGCAGCTGTGAATGGGACGTCTGAGGATTTAGTAGTTGCTCAGTCCCACAAGGCTAGTAGATTCCAACAGATGTGCTGGCATCTCATGAGACTGAGACAGGGAGACCCTAAACTCCCCACCCTAGGTTCTTCGGGAAACCCCAAACAGAAGAAAAAAAATCAGGTAGAAAGAGAACGGATTGGACAAAGCTGACCCACTAGACTGAGTTACATATCGTGAGGAGCACAAGTGAAGGAAGGACAGAGCTTTGCAGGAATTTGTGGTCTCGCGTCTGGGTGATGGCGCAGCCCACCTGGGAGGCCTTTCAAAGAAACATGCTGTGGCTGTCAGTCATACCACTAGATGACCCAGCGCAGGGTTTAGGCATGTGTGCAAAACTGGTGCCTGTGTGGCCTACTCCAGTGTTGGGATGTAGTGTGGGTCTCACCTCTGTCTAGCCACGTGATTAGGGCTCTCATGAGGACAGAGGCACAGGAATTTGACTGTGTTCACTCCACAGTGGTGCCAGGGAGAGGGCAGACATCGGGCTGTGTGAAACCTCGGAACTCCACTCAGGGCTAGGGAGCACAGTCTGAGGTCCCTTGGGAAGCCAGAGCTTTTGGCTTGGGGGAGGAGGTCCCCGGGCCAAAAGGTGGCCAGAAACCAGTTGGTTCTCAGGCCCTTGGGCTCTCAGGCACTACTGGGGAGCTGCAGAAGGGCTGAGACCAAAGTAGGGGCGTAGGAGCTGGTGGCCGGCAGCTGAAGGGGAGAGGAAGAGGGATGAGCTCTGGCTGTGTCCCATCCAGCGGGTTGAGAGTTCTTGGTCACAGCGACTCACTTGTCTGGGTCATGGCTGGCTTGGCTTGCTTACTTGGGTTGGCGGTCTCCGTGGCTGGAAACGCAGAGAGTTCTTCTACGGGAGATTAGATAGTGGCTCTGTGGATGAAGACCTGCTCCACTGTTCCTCATGGAGGGATTTCAAAAAAAAGAAGTAGTCCATGGTCTTAAGATATTTATTGTCATGGTGAAAAATAGATGAAAACTATACCCTGGTATTTTCAGTGTGGGCCTGAGGTTAAATACGTTTTGCAAGGCGGAGGGTCTGGAAAGGAATGTTTAATTGGCTATGCCCTCTGGCTTTTACACCCTCTACCTGTGGAGGAGCTAGTGGGGGTTGTCCTACGTGCCTTAAAGGATCGATGGGGGTCTGTGGCCTCGTGTCAGGATCCTGGAGTCTGGGAGCACGGCAAATGCATGCCATCCCTTAGGATCACCTGGCATCTCCGGCAATTTCAAGCCAGTGCTCCACCAGAAACCATGCTGTCCTTTCACAGTCCTACGCTCCAGACTATGGCTCAATCCAAATTTTCATCACACCCAATGCTAAGGGGTCTGGCTCAGTTTTCTCCAATTACCTACAGGTTTTCTGCAAACCAGGTTTCAATGTACTATCACACAGACCTTTTTCTGAGTCCCAAAATGTGGGGTGCAGGAAAGGCCTTTTGCTTTTTGTGGTTGCCAAGCAACTGACTCTACAGTTATCTTAAAAAAAAAAAAAAAGACTTCTTGACCTTGGTCAGAAGGAGGTTTTCCCTAGGCTCTGCCCCCTCTGTCTGTGGATACAGTCACCTATGTAGCTTTAGTTCTCTATCCTCTTCTGTTAACAGGGTCTCATATAGCCCAAGCAGGCCTGGAATTGGCTGTGTAGTCAAGGACGACTTCAAACTTCTGACCCCCCTCCTTCTTACCTTCTAAGTGATGAAATTAGAGGCATGCACTCCCATGCTCAGTTAATCGAGAATTTAGGATTGAACCCAGGGTTTTGTGGATGCTAGGCAAACACTCTACCAACTGAGCTTCTCTCTCTCTCTCTCTCTCTCTCTCTCTCTCTCTCTCTCTCTCTCTCAGCCATGAAAAGACTCCATCTCAATGGGGGAAAGAGGGAGCACTCCCCAGATGGGGCTCTGTTACGGCCTTTGGACTATTCTTTAGAGTTTTTATTTTACTTTGTTGCTGAAACTAGTGTTTTCTGCCATATCCATCTCGGAGGTTAGCTGCAGTCCCTTGTCTTCAGTTTCCTCTCAGAAAATTCTAGCAGTCTGTATCCTCTGGAATTTTTATCCTTTGACATTTTCAGGTCACTCTTCCCATGGTTGAGGGCCAGTCAGTGCTATGATATGAGCGCCACCTACTGTTCATAGGCACAAAATATATTTCATGGCCCCGGGGCAGTCTCTTAAACTGTTTCAAAGCATTCTTTGCTCAAGACATCCTTCTCCTGAATTAAACTTATTTTTATCCTAAGATTTTCTTCAATTTCTAGGTGACCTTTAAATACCCAATTAATTTATCAAATACTTCTGTATATTCTCTATCCTTTAACTCAGAAGCCCTGAATTTTTTTTAGTTACTCAAGTCTAACAATTTAAATTATTAATGTAGAAGGTTTTACATATTTAAAAGGCTTATGATCTAGAATATTTAAAAAGAAATGGATTCAAACTTTATTGATTACTTTATTTGTGCCAGGCACCAAATATCATAAAAACAAATTTTTAAAAAAATCTCAGTATAGAGCAAACAGTATAATAATAAAACAAAATATAAGTGCCCTACATGAAGGAAAATTAGTGGGGGAAGTCCTCTGTAAGATCCTGAAGGGTGACTTGAGCTCCAGAGTCAGAATAGGTAAGAGCCTAATCATATTGTGTGTGCATACTACTGCCGTATACACAAAGACAAATCACACAGGGTTCTTTTCCTAAACAAGCCTATAGCCTTGTATAGGGAGTGAATATCCAGGCAAAATTTTTATTCACATCTCTTTTGATCTAAATCCAGGGGTGGGGGGGGGAGGAAATGAGTAAATTTGTACTGGAGCTGCAAACATCCAGGGACCCCAAAAGTCAAGGATGTAAGAGTAAACAGTCTGGGAGGTAAATTTGGAGACGTTGGAGGACAACAGGGGAAGCTGAAGACACCCACACATCCAGGGGAAGGGAAGCGGAGGACACCTGCACATCCCTCCTATAGTAAATGGTAGTGTGAAATAGAAGTAACTTAACACCACAGGGAATAAAACCAGGTCAGTCCCAGGACACTGGCCTGGTGTGGGGAGCTTTCCCTTCCAGTGAGAGGAAGTGTGAACTACAGAAGGTGGGACCCTCGGGTTATGACAGAGAGGCTCAGCACTTCTGTATGGTATTTATAATTGATGTTTTAAAGAAAGAAGTTGGACACTAGTGGTACATGCCCTTAATCCCAGCACTCAGAAGGATCTTTGTGTGTTCCAGGCCAGCCTGGACTACAGAGTGAGTTTCAGGACAGCCAGGGCTACACAGAGAAACCCTGTCTCTTTAGGAAAAACCAGAAAAGGGGGGAGGGGCAGGCAGACCAAAGGGGACAGCAGCACTGGGAAAAGGACAGGAGAGACCCTGGGAAAGCCCCTCTTCTGGGTACTTGGAAGCCCTAGGCACTGTTTTTGAAAGATCTCTACTAAGTTGGCAGCTTAGGGACTCCATTCCATGAACTTCCCTGGTGACCCAAGTTTACAAAGAACTGTCAAGAGTGTGGCAGGCATCTGAGGAATGGGAAGGATATCAAGTCCAGTGTGGATCGAGTAAGTGGTCTGGACTACACTCGGACCCCTCAGCTCATCCATGTCTCCCCTTCAAGTTACTCCTTGTTTGTCTTTAGTATCCAGTGTCAATTTGATAGACCAGCTCTGTCTTATGACTCACCCTTCCCCTCTTGCAGAGAACCCAAGTCTGGTTCCCAACACCTACATGGTGGCTCACCACAGCCTATAACCACCAGCTCTAGGGGATCCAATGCCCCCTCCAACTTCTGCAAACACCAGGCACACATGTGGTACAGAAACATACATGCAGTCATACACATAAAATGAAAATAAATAAATCTCCCTTTTAAAAAGAAAGAGGTGTGGTGGTTTAAATATGCTTGACCCATGGGAAGTGTCACTATTAGAGCATGTGGCCTTGTTAGAACCGGTGTGGCCTTGCTGGAGGAAGTGTGTCACTTTGTAGGTGAGCTTCAAGGTCTCCTAGTGTTCAAGTTCCACTCAGTGTAGAAGAGAGTCTCCTTCTGCCTGCCTTTGGATCAAAATGTAGAATTCTTGGCTCCTTCTCTAGCACTGTGTCTGCCTGGACACTGCCATGATCCCTGCCATGATGATAATGGACTGAACCTCTTAAACTGTAAGCCAGCCCCAATTAAATATTGTCCTTTATAAGAGTTGCCTTGGTCATGGTGTCTCCTCACAGCAACAAAACCCTAAGATAAAGGCTCAAAGAGATGGTTTAGAGTTGCTCTTCCAAAGGGCCTGAGTTCAGTTCCCAGCACCCCGCGTGGATGGCTCACAACTACATGTAACTCCAACTTCAGGGTTTCCAACACACACACACACACACACACACACACACACACACACTTTTTTAAATTAAATTAAATTAAATTAAAAATAGGAATCATCTATTTGTTGCCTCCAAAAACGCGCACCTGAAAGACAGATTCAACACTAGAATGATTGGTTGGAAAATGGTGTTAGAAACAAATTGAACCAGGAGTCAAATAGGAGTTGTTGCTCTAATTCTGATAAAAATGATTTCAAATCACACTTAATCATCATACGTTGTTACTGCTTTATTTGGTGGTGTGAACCTCAGGAAGTAGAGCCTAAAAATGAGGTGACTTTTGATCTCTCCGCCAACCCTTCCTTTTTTAAATGCAGTTTATCCAGAGTGGTTTTGATTGGAGATGTTGTTGGTAAATCTAATTGTCTACTGATGTACTCATATCCTATAAGTTAGCAAATTATAAAGACACTGAATTATATTAGACTAGTGAAAGCATTCTATGTTATACTCTACCACCTGAAATGGGGGTCCACTCCTTCTAGTGCTTAGCTATTCCTTCAGCCAAACCTTGAAAGAAATATCTGGTAAGCAATGTGAAAATGGATCAAAAACTTCCTGCTGTAACTGTTTATCATCAAAACTTAAATTCCCTCACAAATCTTATGAGTGATATTTAATCTGTTTCTGTGTTTGATTTTATTGATTAAATTATGTGGGGGTGCCGGGTGGTGGTGGTGCACGCCTTTAATCCCAGCACTTAGGAGGGAGAGGCAGGCGGATTTCTGAGTTCGAGGCCAGCCTGGTCTACAGAGTGAGTTCCAGGATAGCCAGGACTACACAGAGAAACCCTGTCTCGAAAAACAAAAAAAAAACAAACAAAAAAAAAATGTGGGGGTAAGTAGAATTTCGATCACATCTCACAGACATTTGTTTTTTGCATGAATATGATCTGGTCCCCTAACCAGTTGGCTGTCTGTTATAACTATATCTGATTCTATCTGCTCATCAATGTTTGTCTGTCATGTTCATAAATTATGGGAATCTTGTTATCATTTTTGTACAAAATCATGAATTCGTATCAATGTACCTAGTGCTATACCAACCCCAGGAGCAGTTGTTGCAATAGCAATTACTCCTATGATGGCAACAATAAGCCATTCAATAAAAGATTTTGTCCTTTTTAGTAATGTATCAAGAACATGTATTATAAACAGCCACAGACCCTTCTTCCCATGGCCTGCTTAGATTTATAGGTAGCAATAGCCCTATCCTAGACTTTAATAAAATAATGGACTATCAGGACTTCTTGAAGGGAACATTATTGATGTATGCATATAATTTACAATTAAGACAATCACACTATTCAAAGTAAGATTAAAGGCTTTTTCAGCATCTAATGAGATGATCATGTGATTTTTTTTTTCTTTCAGTTTGTTTATATGAACCATCCCTGCTTCCTGGGGATAAAGCCTACTTGATCATGATGGATTATGTTTTTTATGTGTTCTTGGATTTAGCTTGCGGGTATTTTATTGGGTATTTTGGTACCATGTTTATAAGAGAAATCAGTCTAAAGCTGAAGTTCTCTTTCTTTGTTGAGTCTTTGTGTAGTTTAGGTATCAGGGTGACTGAGACTTCGTAGAAGGAGTTTGGCCATGTTCCTTCTATTTCTGTTTTGTGGATTAGTTTGAAGGATATTGGTATTAACTCTTCTTTGAAGGTGTGGTAGAATTCTGCATTAAAACCATCTGGCCCCAGCTTTTTTTGGTTGGGAGACTTTTAATGACTGCTTCTATTTCTTTAGAGGTTATAGGCTGTTTACATAGTTTATCTAATCTTGATTGAACCTTGGTAAGTGGTATCTGTCTAGAAAATTGTCCATTTTGTTAAGATTTTCCAATTTTGTGGAGTACAGGATTTTCAAGTAAGACCCAATGATTCTTTGAATTTCCTCAGTGTCTGTTGTTATGTCTCCCTTTTCATTTCTGATTTTGTTTATTTGGATACTGTCTCTGTCTTTTGGTTAGTTTGGATAAGGGTTTGTCTATGTTGTTGACTTTCTCGAAGAACCAGCTCATGGTTTTGTTGATTCTTTATATTGTTTTCTTTGTTTCTAACTGATTGATTTCAGCCCTGATCTTGATTTCTTTGTTTCTTTCTTTTTTTTTTTTTTTTTTTTTTGGTTTTTCGAGACAGGGTTTCTCTGTATAGCCCTGGCTGTCCTGGAACTCACTTGGTAGACCAGGCTGGCCTCGAACTCAGAAATCCGCTTGCCTCTGCCTCCCAAGTGCTGGGATTAAAGGCGTGTGCCACCACCGCCTGGCCGATTTCTTTGTTTCTAACTGATTGATTTCAGCCCTGATTTTGATAGTATTAGAGAGATCAGGGATACAAGGCACATTCCTAAACATAATTAAATCAATATACAGCAAGCCAATAGCCAACATCAAGCTAAATGGAGAGAAACTTAAAGCAATTCCATTAAAATCAGGGATAAGACAAGGCTGCCTACTCTCTCCCTATCTATTCAATATAGTACTTGAAGTTCTAGCCAGAGCAATAAGACAACTAAAGGAGATCAAGGGGATACAAATTGGAAATCAAGAAGTCAAAATATTGCTATTTGCAGATGATATGATATATATAAACAACCCCAAAAATTCTACCAGAGAACTCCTACAATTAATGAACACCTTCAGCAAAGTGGCTGGATACAAGATGAACCCAGAGAAAGCAGTAGCCTTCCTTTAGACAAATGAAAAATGGGCCAAGAAAGAAATTAAGGAAATAACACCCTTTACAATAGACATGAATAATATAAAATACTTGGTATAACTCTAATCAAGCAAGTGAAAGATCTGTATGACAAGAACTTCAAATCACTGAAGAAAGAAATTAAAGTAGATATCAAAAGATGGAAAGATCTTCTATGTTCATGGATAGGTAGGATTGACATAGTGAAAATAACCATCTTACCAAAATAAATCTACAGATTCAATGCAATCCCCATCAAAATTCCAACACAATTTTTTTATAGACCTTGAAAGAGCAACTCTCAACTTCGTATGGAAAAATAAAAAACCCAGGATAGTCAAAACAATCCTGAACAATAAAAGAACTTCAGGAGTGTTGATGTAATATTTTAAAACGGCGGCTGTGCCCAAGAGCGGTGGCGGCATATTCTCAGCCGCTGCTTGGCTCAGGCAGCTGGCCAGAGACACCAGCCCTGCCACCCAAGAGACGCCAGCATGGGAGATGGCTCTGCCAATCTTCCACACTGTCTCTACAAGGCTAGACTTAGCCCAGATCATCCCACCATCTTCGTGGTACCCAGTAGAAATGATACTCTAATGTTTAAAGATTATCCAAATGAATTATATATTTGGTAATGCTCAAATAACAAGATGCCCACACAATTAGAAGTGTTAACCAATTAACTAACCTAGATATAAGTTGTTACCCAGAACTGCTCTCAATACATGCGTGTCCATCCATGGCTCTACATCTGTGCTCTAGCTCCTCCTCTCCCTTCTCCTCTTCCTCTCCTCTTCCTCTCCTTACTCCTCCCACCTTAGCTCCTCCCAACTTGCAGGGGAAATATGCTGCTACACAGGAGGAATCACTATCCCTGACCTCAAGCTGTACTACAGAGACGTAGTGATAAAAACTGTATTGGTACAGAGACAGACATGATGATCAATGGAATCAAATCAAAGATCCAGAAATAAACCCACACACCCATGGCCACTTGATTTTTTTTATAAAGAAGCCAAAAACATACAATGGAAAAAAGAAAGCATCTTCAACAAATGGTGCTGGTCTAACTGGATGTCTACATGTAGAAGAATGAAGATAGATCCATATTTATCACCCTGCACAAAGTTCAAATCCAAGTAGATCAAAGACCTCAACATAAAACAAGTTATATCAAATCTCATAGAAGAGAAAGTGGCAAATAGCCTTGAACATATTGGTACAGGAGACAATTTCCTGAACAGAACACAAATGTTCGGCTCTAAGAGCAAGAGTTGTTAATTGGGCCTCATGAAACTACAAAATTTCTGTAAGGCAAAGGACACTGCCAATAGGACAAAACAGCCTATAGACTAGGAAAGGAACAGGTTTCATCCGACAGAGGGCGAATATCCAGAATCTATAAAGAACTCAAGAAGTTAGACACCAACAAACCAAATAGCCCAATTAAAAATGAGGTACAGAGCTAAACAGAGAAATCTTAACAGAAGAATCTTGAATGGCCAAGAAGTGCTTAAAGAAATGTTCAAAGTCCTTAGTCATCAGGGAAACACAAATCAAGACAACTCTGAGATTCCATCTTACACCCACCAGAAAGGCTAAGATCAAAAACTCAAGAAACAGCACATGCTGGCAAGGATGTGGAACAAGGGGAACACTCCTCCATTGCTGGTGGGAGTGCAAACTTGTACAACCACTTTGGAAACCCACTTGGTATGTTCCCAGAAAATTGGGAATAGTTCTACCTCAAGTACCAGGTATATCAGTCCTGGGCATATACCCAAAAGATGCTACACCATTCCACAAAGATACTTGTTCAACTATGTTCATAGCAGCTTTATTCATAATAGCCAGAAGCTGGAAACAACCTAGATATCCCTCAACTGAAGAACGGATAAAGAAAATGTGGTGGTACACCTATACAATGGAATACTATTTAGCTATTAAAAACAAAGATATTATGAATTGTGCAGGCAAATGGATAGACATTGAGAATATCCTGAGTGAGGTAGCCCAGTCCCAAAAGGACATGCACAGTATGTACTCATAAGTAGATATTAGCCATAAAATACAGGTACCATGCTACACGCCACAGACCCAAAGAAGGCACAAGTGAGGATGCTTGAATCTCACTTAGAAGGGGGAATAAAATAGTCATAAAAGGCAGATGGAGGGAGGGATCTGGAAGGGAGAAGGGAAAGGAAGGAAAAGGGGAGGCTTCAGGATCAGGTGTGGGGAGGGACAGGAGGCATGGCCACATGGCTCTGAGAATGAATGGAAATCTGCAAGTGACAGGGATGAGGAGGTGGGGAGCATCTCCTGGATGAGGCAGGGACCTGAGATAAGGGAGGTGCCCAAGAATCAACAGGGATGTCCTTAGCTGTGATTCACAGCATTCTGGATATGGAACCTGAAGAAGCCACTTCCTGTAGCCAGATAAGAACCCCAGTGAAGTGACAGGGACATCAACCCACCCACAAAACTTTCAACCCAAACTGCAAGAAATGCAGGGTGGCGGATGGAGCAGAGATGGAGGGAATAGCTAACCAATAACCAGCCCAACATTAGGGCCATGGGCAAGCACCAATCTCTGACACTATTTTTGTTTTCCTTTTCTTTCTTTCTTTCTTTCTTTCTTTCTTTCTTTCTTTCTTTCTTTCTTTCTTCTTTTTTTTTTTTTTTTTTTGATTTTTTGAGACAGGGTTTCTCTGTGTACTGGCTGTCCTGGAACTCACTCTGTAGACCAGGTTGGCCTCGAACTCAGAAATCCACCTGTCTCTGCCTCCCAAGTGCTGGGATTAAAGGCGTGCGCCACCACTGCCCAGCAATCCCTGACACTATTAATAATGCTCAGTTATGCTTGCAGGCAAGAGTCTAGCATGATTGTCCTCTGAGAGGCTCCACCCAGTAACTGACTCAAACAGATGCAGACACCCATAGCCAAACAGTGGATGGAGCTTGGGGATTCTTTTGGAAGATACGAGGAAGGATTGTGTCCCCTAAGGGAATGAATAGGAACTCCACAGGAAAACCAACAGAGTCAACTAACCTGGACCCTTGGGGCCTTCAGAGACTGAATTACCAACAAAAGAACATATGTGGCTGGACCTAGGCCTCCCCATACATATATAGCAGATGTACAGCTTGGTTTTCATGTGGGTCCCAAACAATTGGAGCGGAATGCTATCCCAAAAGTTGTTGCCTACATGTGGGATGTGTTCTTCTAGCTGGGCTGCCTTGTCTGGCCTCAGTAGGAGAGGATGTACCTAGCCCCACAGGGACTTGATATACCAGAGTGAGGAGATACCCAGTTCTTTCTTCAGATAGATGAATGAGTCTATTACAGTCCCAACAGAGTCATTAATAACGATAACAGGAGCTGTATAGATGTGTTCCGTGATGCCATAGATGCACAGGTCAAAGCAGCTAGCATAGACAAAAAAAAAAAGATTTTCAGATGACATAGGGGTTTGTGTGTTTTGTAGATCATCTTCTCCCTTGGTGCATAGTCTGTCCCTGCTGGACAGACTTGACTTCTGATGATACGGTTATCTTCTTTTTCCTTCAGCTAGAGATTTTCTATCTTTCTGGTGACTTCCACTGCCTCCTTGCCTTATGCTGTTGTCCTTAATGGCCCAGGGCCATAGCATCCATAGAGGACTCCATAGTGCCTCAGTGGATCTCTCTGTAATGATTGATACATATTCTTCTCAATTCCCCTCAACCGGCTGAGCTTCCAAGATTCAAATGGCTTAAACCATACAGGCCTGTCTAAAGGCAGTGCAGAAAGTTTTGTGGAGAAATGTTCTTGAGCTCTTGAAGATAAATCACCTTGAGGCAAATTCTAAAAATTAAGAGTAAATATAGGAAATGCAAGACTATCCCTTGGTACTCTCTGTTTTTAAATTTTTTCAAATAATTGTTTTAATGTTCTATGTGCTCTTTTGACTATATCTTGACTTTGGGATTATAAAGAATACTTGTAATATGATTAATATCCCATTCTTTACAGAATTAAAAAAAATTACACAGCTGGAGAGGTGGCACAGCAGCTAAGCGTTGCTCTTCCAGAGGTCCTGAGTTCAATTCCCAGCAACCACATGGTGGCTCACAACCATCTGTAATGGGATCTGATGCCCTCTTCTGGTGTGTCTGAAGACAGCTACAGTATACTCGTGTATATATAAAATAAATAAGTCTTAAAAGAAATTAAAAAAAAAAAACTTAAAAAAAAATCACCACTCTCTCCAGGTCCATTGTTAGTTTTTATGGAAGTAGTACTCCCATAACAGCAAAGGTTCCTGCAAGAGCACACTGAAGTGAAGTGAGTGCTATCCACAGCGCCGGGGTTGGCTCTAGCTACATGACTACAGCAGTTTGCTTATTTTCTTCTGCCCACAACATAAGCAGGATCTGAAACAATATATAAGGCTTATGAACTAACTGTAAGAAATGAACCGAAGTGGCCAATTCTATTAGTTGGACCAAGGAAAAAGAAGAACAGATTAATAACCATCTGGATCATGAACCCCTCCTCTACCATTAGATGAGCCATTAATAAGGTAAATGTCTGCCTGCTGAATGAGAGGTGGTTGAGATTTTTGTGATCATAAATTGAGTTCATGTGAGAAAATCCCACAGTTTTCCAGCTGGGAAATGATTTTCTATCCTTCCATAGTAACCTGCAAATGAAACTTGAAAATCCATAGGATTCTGCAATGCTCTTAAAAAAGAATTAGTAGTTAAGGGTACAATAATACAGCAGAGAGATCAAACCCATACTAACTGTTGACATCAGGTCCTCTCCTGCTTCACTAATTGAGCAAGAAGAGTAAGCACTTGGAATCTTATGCTCTTACGGTGTACATAGGTCATTCCAAAGGGTTACCCTCCTGTACTATAATACTTGAAGGAGACAGTGTAATGTGGAAAAGAAGTAAGGTTAAAGGCAGTAGAGGATCCACACGGTACACAAGTGCCTTTTAGTCTGGATTCAAATAGATGCAGTTCTTCCTTGAGTAGCAGCTACTAATGAAAGAATAGCTTGGTTACAATCTGAAGCTGGCACAAATGTTAATGTTTGGGGAATGGAGACCCTCTAATTCTGTGCATTCACTTGTTGTAAGGACAATTTACATTTCTTGTTTAATCTCCTACAGTCTTAGCAACAGACAACTCTCTGCACCGACCTTTGGAGCAGCTTTTTTTCAGCAAGAGCCATAGCTGGTCCTGGTTTTCCTCCTAGGCAGGTTTTCTCTGTATTATCTAGAGACAAAGGTGCCAGAAATTCAGTATCACTGTCATGTTTTAATAGGATTTTAATAATTTTTTATTTACCTTTTATTGTTAAGGCATGGAAACTCAGTTGCAGGAGCACAGTAAGCCTTCTTTTCCTTCTCTCTCTCTTTCACTTCTCTCCTTTATTTGTCTCGAAACTACTCATATCCCATCCATTCCAAGTTTCTGTTTACTAGACTCCATCCTCATGGGCTTTACTCTAAATGTTTATTTCTGTGACACCCTTTCTATGTTCACGACCTGTATCCAACATTCCTTATCTCTGAGTAAGGTCACTTTCCATTCTCAGTGAATCTCTATCCTTCATGTGCTAGTTTATATCTGAAGTCAGTTAAGCCTCAGTCTTCCTTAATTGTACCCATTTTGGGTAAGGAGTGCAAACTGGGGCTCACAAAGCTGCCCATTATGGCCAGAAGACTCTGATTCTTACTTACTCTACCCAATAAACTGTCTGCCATCTGACTGTAAATAAACAGCAGAGTCAGTTAAATATTCACCCAAATCCTGTGGGTTCCTGTCTTGGCAACCAAGAAAGATAAGCTGGCTGTGGAGTCCATTTTGCTTGCCTTGCCAAGATGTGTCCAGCAGAATGTTCTTTAACATGGCCAGACTGGCCAAAATTGAAACACTTTGCTGACATCTGTCTTTAACAGCACAGGCTAATTTTGTTCTATGTTTGTAGGTCCCTACATTTATACATAACTTTAGAAAGTCTATAACATTCTCTCTCTCTCTCTCTCTCTCTCTCTCTCTCTCTCTCTCTCTCTCTTTCTCTCTCTGCCTTGATTACTCCTTGGCATTATCTTCATTGGCACTATCAAAATCCAATTGTTTTTAACAATAATTCTTAGATTTGTTCCCCTTGTACTTGTTTTTCAATGGCATCTTTGTGTCTCCCCCATAAGATCAACATAAGGCTCAAAGGAACCTTGTATACTTTTTATTTAACTAGAAATAGCATTTTCATAGGCCCTCTTAAATCCTCATGCCTGCACGGGAGAAATCTCTTTATCTTCCATAAGTATTTCCAAGAGACCCAAAATAGAGCAGGGATTTCTCTCCCCTTTTTATATGCCTTTTAAATATTCTTTCAGATTTTATCCTATACTTCTTTATCTAAAGTTCCTTCTTCTGGAGACCAGAGTTTATAATCACAAACAATTTGTGAGCAATCTAGTGCTGTCGTTTTGAGACTTGAGCTCCTCCTTTCTTTAAGGCGCGATGCTCAAGCTGGACATATGCAAATCTCTCTCCAGTCATTGTGCTCACTTGCCTCCTTCTGGGAGGATCCCCACTTGGTTAGCTTCTAGTCAACTTCAAGTCCCTGCTTGGGCACCTCTTGTTACTGTTTGGTGGTGTGAATCTGGGAGAGTGGAGCCTAAGACCAAAGCAGACTAAACTCTCACGCAATGGCCATCTTTATGCAGGGTTTTGAGGGTTCTGAAAGTCATATGAGCAAAGTTCACTTGGGTTCCAGCTGTGTTGCCACCGTGGCAAGCTCACATGAGTTTAAGCTGCATGCAGTCTCAAGGAATCATCATTCTGAATTATAATGGGTAATCTACAGCAAAACCCACTCTTATTTATTACACCTGGGAGGAGAATGGAAGCACATTCCAAGAACAAGTCTGTGTTGTAGCGGAACAGGGGGTCACAAGACTCTTCTTGCTTACTTAGTTTTCTCACAAGCTCTCAGAAATCTCCTCACACAGCTTCATTCATGGACTACGTAGTGATAGCACATAATAAAGAAAAGCCCTTCATACCAGTTAAGGGAATGAGCCAGCAAGATGGCACTAACAATTTATACAGTAAGTGATTTCAATACCACATTCTTTTTTAAAAGGCAATAATATTTTATAATATCCATATCTAAGTTAAATGGTTTCATAGGTAGCATGGACTTAACAAACATCCACAGAGCATCCAACTCAAATGCTGAGTGATATACAATTTCCTCTGTAGCCCATGGAACTTTCTCAAAAGTAGGTTATATGTTAAAATACAACATCTCAACAAATAGAGAAAAACTGAAATAACTCCTTATATTCTATCCAACACAATGGAACAAAATTAGAAACCAGCAGCAAGAGCAGTGACAGGAGGTCCCCTCGCCTGCTCACGGTTGTTAAACAGGACGTAAACTCGCTCATGGTTGTTAAGCAGCACTACTGATAAATGTGTTGCCATCAATGAAGGTAAGAAATGGAAAAAAAAAGTCTTGGGGTCACATAAATACTTAAACACAAACCAATAGGCTCTAGTGAATTTTGTAGCTATAAATGCTTACATTAAATAGTCTGAGCAAAATTAATAAACATTTAAATGGGAAAAAATAAAGAATCAATGAAGCCAAGAGTTGGGTCTTTGAAAGGACAAAGATCAACACACCTTAGCCAAACTCAGCAAAAGAAAGACTTACACAAATACAACTAGATATGAAGAGAGAGAGAGAGAGAGAGAGAGAGAGAGAGAGAGAGAGAGAGCACAACAGAGACCAGTGAATGTCAGAAAACCATCAGGACATAACTTACACACTTATAGTTCACTAAAAGAGAAAACCTAAAGGGAATTGATGAATTGTAGATGCATATGACCTATCAAAATTAAGCCAAAATGAGATTTAAAGGTTTAGATAAAGTGATAAAAAGCAATAAAATTGAAGCATTAAATTTTTTAAAATCTTCTAATTTAAAAAGACCAGCTCCAAGCTGGGCGGTGGTAGCACACGCCTTTAATCCCAGCACTTGGGAGGCAGAGGCAGGCGGATTTCTGAGTTCGAGGCCAGCCTGGTCTACAGAGTGAGTTCCAGGACAGCCAGGGCTACACAGAGAAACCCTGTCTCGAAAAACCAAAAAAAAAAAGCCAGCTCCAGTTGGATTCAGTATTAAATGCTATGAAATCTTTCAAACGGTAATAAGAGCTTCTCAAATTGTTTCATAAAAACAGAAAAAGAAAAAATTCTACCAAATTCTTTTTG
Source organism: Grammomys surdaster (assembly GCF_004785775.1). Lineage (NCBI taxonomy): Eukaryota > Metazoa > Chordata > Mammalia > Rodentia > Muridae > Grammomys > Grammomys surdaster. The sequence goes on along the minus strand of NW_021604760.1, from coordinate 2,754,412 downwards.
AAACCAGTTTTACTCTGGTAACTAAACCAGATAAACACACACACACACACAGAGAAACACACACACACACACACACACACAGAGAGAGAGAGAGAGAGAGAGGCATGAATGTACATGTGCACACATGCAAACAATTCCTCATTTTCTTTTCTTTTTATGCACTCCAGGGCCCAAGCCTAGGGACTGCAGCAGTGACTCAGACTTTTTGAGTAGGGCATCCCACCTCAATTATCCCAATTGAGAAAATCTCTCACAGGCATGTATGGAAGCTAAGCCCATCTAAATTACCCCCCTCAGATGTGCCTGGAGGCTTGTCTCCTAGGTGATTCCAGACCCTGTCAGACTGACAATCAACACTGACGTCACAACCTTCCTATACACAAATAGCAAGCATGCTGTGAGAGAAAACATGGTACAATCCCTTTTATAATTGACAACATATCTGTAGAGAGAATATCTTACATCTGTATGAATGTGGCACCTGTCAATAATAAATCTGATGGCCTATGGCTTAGGCTTCAGGAAATAGAAGGTGGGATATCTGGGAGGCCAAAAGAAATCTGGGATAGAGCCAGGTGGGAGATTGCCAGGAGGGTGTGAGGAGATGGACTCATGGTACCTGAGCACAGGCAACCAGCCAAGATAGAGCTTAGCTATATGGCCAACGTATTTGAGTCTGTCTTATTTTTGGGAACATGGGACTGTGAGGTAGAACCAGACATAATCTCTACACACATCATACAAAGAAACAAAATCTTGGAATATTCTTTGTGAAGAAGTGAAAGATCTATGGTTCCAAATTTTCAAAATGCTTAAGAAAGTAGTAGGTGAAGAAAGCACTAGAAGATTGGAAGACCTCCTATGTTCATTGACTGGAAGAAGTGATATCGTGAAAATGGCTTTACTCCCCAAAGCAATCTATACAAAACCCTATGAAATTTCCAATGCTATTCTTCAGAAGAATAGAAAAAAATCTAAAAATTTATATATAAGCACAAAATACCATGGATAATCAAAGCAACCCTGAACAAGAGAATAATTCTGAAATGTCACCATACCCAATTTCAAACTATAAAGACCTTAAACTCTGAAGATGCCAAAGGAAAGAGACAGGGAAACACTTTAACAGACAAGTTAAAGTGAGGGCTTTCTGAGTAGAACTGTATAATTGATGAAGGAAACTCATGAAATCTAAAAGTCTCTGCACAGTGAAGAGAACCAGGTAAAGCTGCAGCCCGCAGAATGGGAGGAAATCTTTTCTACTGAGAGGGGGTTAACATCTTCAGTATACAAAGGACTCAGAAAACTAAACAACAATAAACCAAACTCAATCAATATGTGGGCTAATGAAATAGAGGGTTCTCAAATGATGAATCAGAAACAGCCAATACACACACGAAAATACAGTCAACCCCACTAGTAACCAGAGAAATATAAACAGCAGACATCAAGAAAATAAGGCCAAATGTTGGCAAGGATGTAGACGGAAGGGAAGTCATAGATGACGCTAGGGAGAATGTAAACTAGTATAGGCACTATGGAAGTCAGTATGGAGGATTCTCAAAAGCTAAAATCAGATCTACCATATGAACCAGGTATACCACTCCTTCCTTTGTTTACCCAAAGGACTTCAGATCAACATAGCACAGAGACAACCCCATATCGATGTTTATTGAAGGATAATCCACAGTAGCTACCTTATGGAATCAACCTATCAGTCCTATAGCAGGGAAGGGGATAATAAAGACGTAGTATATATGCATAATGGACTTTATCAGCAATAAAGAGAAATAAAATTACGTTGTTTGCAGAATAATCGACGGAACCGAAGATAATCATTTGTAGATTTTTGTATAGATACATGAAATCACAAGTCTAGGCAAAGTGGAACAAAAGAAGGGAGGGGTTGTGGGGAAAGGGGAATAAGCCCAACTTACAAAATCTTCATGTGTGACTGTCTAAGTCAGGGTTTTTATTCCTAAACAAACATCATAACCAAGAAGCAAGTTGAAGAGGAAAGGGTTTATTCAGCTTACATTTCTACAGTGTTGCTCATCATCAAAGGAAGTCAGGACTGGAACTCAACAGGTCAGGAAGCCGGAGCTGATGCAAAGGCCATAGGAGGAATGTTACCTACTGGCTTACTTCCCAGGCTTGCTCAGCTTACTTTTTTATAGAACCCAGGACTATCAGCCCAGGGATGGCATCACCCGAAGTGGGCCCTCTCACCCTTGGTCACTAATTGAGAAAATGCCTTACAGCTGGATTTCATGGAGGCATTTCCTTAAGGGAGGCTCCTTTCTCTGTGATAACTCCAGCTATGTCAAGTTGACACACAAAACCAGCCAGTGCAGTGATGTAGTTCCATTCATCATGAATATAAACAATGAAAATTTATGAAACAAATAAGCAATGTTAACAACAGAGAGGAGACCTTGATATTTATACACAAAGAACTCAACAGCTCCCTGAGTATGGTGAGGAATCACCACGTAAAGATGCTGTAATGGACCCCATTCGCAGTGAGGCCTTCTTTTGCTGGAATATTAGTTTCTTCAGGGTATAGCTTTTTCTTATTAATCTGACAGCCTCCAGATTTCCAGCAGTGAGTCTAGAGAGCAGTGGCCCACCAAAGCTGAAATGTTGTCAAAGGAAGGATAGACAAGAAAGGCTCACAAGAAGATTGAACTGGTATTTAAATGGAGACAGAATCTCCCAGGGTAACAGTGGGGAGAGAACTGAAAGAAGCCAAGGAACAAGTCCGAGCAAAGAAATTCACATGGAGAGACCCTGAGGATTTGAGAAATTAGCATAACCCAAATAGTTTGGTCTGTGTGAAGAATCGCCCTGGAAGAGAGATATAATTGTTATTGACACCAACCTGAGAGAATGTAGACTCACCTGGGAGAAAGGTTTCTGGGCGTGCCTATGAGGGGATTATCTTGAAAGACCCGCCCACTATGAGTGGAACCATTCTCTGAGCTGTATTTTAAAAGGAGAAAATAAACCGAAGACCAGCTTAAATTGTCCCTGTCTGTTTCCCAAGTACAGATGCAATGTGACCAGCTGCCTCAAGCTCCTGCTTCCTTGACTGTACTTGAACTGCCATGATGTACTTGAACTGTGAGCTGAAAAGTACCTTTTCTCCTTTACTTTGCTTTAGTCAGAGTATTCTGTAATAGCCATTAATGTGTTATTAAAAGTGTGTGGTGAGGTATGGGGGAAGGGGATGTCTTAGCGGGCCCATGCCAAGGCATCTCTTCCCCCTGAGGGACCAGCCACACGATGGTATAGCATAGAATAGAGTTTATTCAGGGCATGGGGAAGGGAGTTAAGATGGTAGTGGAGGCAGAGAGAGGCAGAGAGAGGGAGAGAGTACAGAAGTAGAGGCTGGCCATGAGCATGTGGAGATACAGGGGGAGGGGAAGAGCCCAAAAGGGCAAGAGAGGAACAAGAGTGCAATAGTGCAAGAGAGAGAGAGGAGGGGGAAAGCAGCCCGTTTTATAGTGGACCAGGCCTACCTGGCTGTTGCCTGGTAACTTTGGGGAGGAGCATACCTGGCTGTTGATACTAACTGTGAAGGTGGAGTTTAGACAATGTTAACAGCCATAGACAAAGAAACTAAGACAAGGGGAGTGTACTTCACTGGACTGAATAAATGGGAATAAGCCTAGGTCTTGGGCCTGCTGCCATACAGAGAGGTTGGGACAGTACAGAGTACAGATGTGCATTTCGAAAGATGACTCTTGTGGCAGTGGAGAGGAAGGATCAGAGAGGGAATACTGAAGTAGGGAAAGTCAAGTGAAGACTAGGCTAAGGCTGTGAAGACAGACAGGTCCCAAAGCCTTTTGTGATGTCTGCTTTGTGGTGTAGAACAGTGACCCTGAAGTTATCTTGCTAGATATCTAGAATGACTGAACAAATCCATCCCTGCAAAGGTACAGGACTAGGAAGGGCAAGTGCTTTGGCTTTGGCTTAGGAGAAGGATTTTTTAAAATATAATAGTTTTATTGATTCTTTGACAATTTAAAACATATATGCTGTGTATTTTAATTATCCCTCCCCCACTTCTTCCCCTATCTCCTCCCAGACACTCTTTAAAAAAAAAAAACCTACTGAATGCAATTCATGCTGCGCAGACATTTCCTGCGTGTGGAGCCATCCGTGTGGGGTATGGTTACTCAACCAGGAATGCACACATTACCACTGTGTAGAGATCCATCCATTATGAGTAAGCTTTGAAAATGTCTGAAACTTCTTTTGCTTTATCATAGTTTCTCCCTTCTGTGGTATCTTAGTTTTGCAAGCAAACTGGAGCTAAGTTTGTGTTGCCTAAATGTTTGGTATGATTGTTTAAAATGACCTGTAAAAGATCATAATCACTCCCTAGGAAGGAGGAACGGTTAGAGACAATGCTGCGAGCTCCTGTCCAGTGATCTCAAACTCACTTAGAAGACTAAAATATTAAAGTGACAAATCTGAACCAAGGCTACGACTTTTTTATGGCCTGGGTCTGCTTTGCCTCTGTGAGAGCATTTTGATTATGCAGATGTATTATTTCTCAACATTTTATGTTCTTTCTCTTGGAATTGTTAAAATGTTGACCAGAAATAAAACACCATCCAGGAGATTTTAGTTCTGTGTGAAGCCTGGCTTATTTCAACAGTTTATGGTCCCCTGACTTGGAGTTATTTTGTTTAAAAGATGCAAAGCTGGAAAGAACACCAATGCTGCTGACCAAACCCCAAGGTCCTTTGAATCATTTGTGGTGACTTTACAAAGAGAGCCTTCTGCTTATAGATCTGCAGTTTTATTTGTAAATTACAAAGGCTTATGAAATGACATTTAAAGTTAGGGGGAATGCACTAAGAGCAGCTCTATTAATAATAAGGTGACTGGGACCCTCTGCTCTACCCAGACAGAAAGTAAGTACGGGGGGGAGGGGAGCTCTTAAAGTGCTGGGTTTGGCCTCTGTTGGGTTCTGTCTTAGGGTTTCTATTGACATGAAGAGACGGCATGTCCACAGTAACTCTTTAAAAACAACAACAACAACAAAACCTTTTCATTGATTCTTTGTGTATTTCCCATCATGCACCCCAACCCCACTCATCTCCCTGTCCCTTCATATCTACCCTCCGCCCTTGTAACTTCCCTCACCAAAGAACACAAAAAGTAAAGAGAAATAAAACAAAACAACAAAATCTCACTGTGGAAGCTGAGGTGTGTCATGGTGTGCCACACACTATACCCTTTTGCCCAAAGAGATTTACTTGCAAATGTTCATTGCAATGAATTATTGGTCTGCTTTGAGGCCTCTGGTTTCTGCTACACTATCAGTACTGGACCATCATTGACACTCCTCTCAGATATCCTGTTGTTGTCCTGTGTCATGAAGATACTGCAGCTTTGGTTCCGTAGGATTAATACCTTCCTGCACTCTAGTGGCTCACAGGTGGGATAGATGTTGGGATGGGCCAGCTCAAACCCCTGGATCTGGTCCTGCAAGATAGCTAAGTTGGTCAGTCTACCAGCTCTCCTGAGGCTGCAGCTGTGCTGCCAGGGACAGCCCTCCAGCTTTGCCCAGCTGAGGGGAGGGGCCAACTCTCCCACACCCACACCACCAGAGCCAGGACTTCAGTACTCCCTCAGCAAGGGGCGGATCCAGCTCACCCAAGTGCCACAGCGGCAACCAGCAAGGGGCAGAGCCCTCCCTCTTGTTCTCATGCCCTCAGGTTGGCTGTCCCATGTCCAATTCCATACCCACATCACCAGGACCAGCTCTGCCATACTGCCCAGTGAAGGGGTCGGGACAGCTCTCCCATAGCCATGCTAACAGGGTCAGTTTCCCATGCTGCCCAGGCAGGGGGTTGGGATGGCTCTTCCATGCTCATGCCCTCCAACCAGCCCTAAGAGGCAGCAGCACTGCCTAGGACACCACCATGACCTCAAGTGGCAGTGCAGGCTACTCACACTATAAGGCTGTTTCTCTCCACCCTCACGTCTCAATTTCCACCTCTCCTCACAGTACACAAACCATGCTGCACATGTGGTGTGGCTGCTGGTGGGGGACCTCTCCACAGTAAGTCCTAAAGAGAAACGTTTCATTGGGGCTGGCTTACAGTTCAGAGGTTTAGTCAATTGTCCTCATGGCAGAAAGCATGGTGGTATGCAGGCAGACGAGGTGCTGGAGAGGTAGCTGAGAATTCTACCTCCTGATCTGCTAGCAGCAGGAGACTGTGTGCCACCCTAGGTGTAGCTTGGACCTTAAAGTGCACCCCCATAGTGATACACTTTCTCCAACAAGGCCACACCTACTCTAACAAGGCCATAGGTCCTAATAGTGTCACTCCCTATTGGCCAAGCGTTCAAACACATGTGTCTATGGAGGCTGTTCCTATTCACACCACCACAGATCCCTCAGCATTTGATGGCAGTTAGTGGTGGTAGCTGTTATCTAGATCCAGCACAATCAGAGCCTTACACCTATGTGTGTTACAGCTCTTGTATAGATCTAGGCAGCTGAGAGTCCTCAACATTGACTCCAGCTGGTTTTGGGATTCCTTAACCCTAATCACTGGCCAGTGTTATAGATATTGCCTGAGTGTCTAGACCAGTGATCCTGATATGATCACATATCAGATAGCCTGTATATCAGATATTTAATTATGATTCATAACAGTAGTAAAATTACAGTTACAAAGTAGTAACATAATAATTTTATGGTTGGGGGTCACCACACATGAAGAAGTATATTAAAGGATCACAGCATTAGGAAGATTGAGAATTACTGGTCTAGACCATTGATGCTGAAGACTCGACAGCTCTCTAGAGTCCTAGTAACCAAGGCTTGCAACTTCTCTTCTCTGTATCATCTATTCTTTAGCCTCTGCTGTCTGGCTTCTCTTGTCATCTCTTACTTCTGCTATTCTCCCATCTTGGATGTCTGAAAACTGTTCAGCTCCTGCTTCTTTAACTGTTGGGCAGCCCAGCTATGCTGCCATGTTTGTACCTTGGCCTAACATCTGTTCTCTTATGATGCTTCTTTCTGTTTCAAGATCATTATTGAACAGGGGGCAGAGCCAATTAAAAGAAGCCTTTTGGTGTGTAGCGGGGGAATCTAATGTTGCAGTACCAGAGGGAGTCCACCAGCAGACTCTCTGAGTAAGCCTGGGTAGTCTACTGGTATGGTCCAAGTCCAAGGAGGGTCATTTGGACCAATCACAGTATACCTCACATGCAAACCAACTGAGGTTTGGTCTTGCACCAATTGTAGCCATGCCTCTTCAGCACTCATCACAGAAGTTTGTCTGGTAGCCCTCCAGGGAAAGTTTGACTCTTTTGTCCTGTGTGACAATGGTTGCAATGTCATCTAGAGTTCACAAAGGCTTTTGAAGCAAAATGTCCACATGAGAGCTGTAACACACATAGTCTAAGGCTCTGGCTGTGCTGGATCTAGCTAAGAGCTGGAACATTCGAGGAACTAGAGATGGCACTAGATGCTCACGACAGCCTTAACCCTAGAAGGCACCGCCCGCTGCTGTTCTTGCTAGCTTGCTGATTGGCGCTGTGCCTTCAGCAGCTGGGATCATCGTACAGTTTCTTCAAGGCCTCTGGTGTGTTCACAAAGGACAGTGCTGGCTGCTCGACCAGCAATCCTTTTGCTCTAGGAAGCCAGGGCAGTCAAGGGAGATTCCAACGCTTCCAATTTGGAAGCCAAGTTGTCCTAACCCCAGAGTCTTTTTTCTCATCACAGGAAAATAAGCATTAGAAGGAATGCTTACAATAAGAAATTAAGACCCATCATTTTTAAAATTTAATTTAAAAATTTTATTCACTTTACATTCTGCACAAATGACCCCTTCCCGGCCACCCCCTCTCACTGTCCTTGTTCGATCCCCCCTCCCCTTCTCCTCTGAGCAGGTGGGGGAGGGGGGTGTTCCCTGGGTATCCCCCCACCCTGGCACTTCAAGTCTCTGCGAGGCTAGGTACTTTTTCTCCCACAAGGCAGCCCCGCTAGAAGACTATATCCCATGTACAGGAGAGAACCTGTCACTTTTAACAGTGATTTTAACTGATTTTTGTTAGAGCTTAACTGAGGAAGAGAGAGTTCCTCCTGTCTGCCACTTTTCCTTACACAAATCGGAATGTAAGTACATCACTTCCGTGCAAAGATCCAAAGCAATAGATCAAAACCAGTTTCAGCAAGGCAATTGTTTTGACATCTTCCAGAATTCTATTGCCAGCTGTCCCTGTCTACTCCAGGACGATTTAGGGCACGAGAATCTGCAAGGTTTGTTGTTCACACTAAAAAGGTCTTAAACTAAGAACAGAATCTAGGTATGCTGTTTTGTGAGAACTGAGAAAACACTCTGGTACGTTAGCCAGCCTTTCCACCACAGAGACAAGTGGCCGAGAGAAATAGTGTAGGAGAGGAAGGGTTCCTGTGGGCCACAGTGTCACTGATTTTAGTCCCTGGCTGCCTGATTCCATTATTTTGGACTTGAGCCGAAGCCGTCGCTGCATGGAGGCATGGCGGACGCTTGCCTCGCAGCGGCCAAGAATCAGAGTCAAGGAGCAAGTCCGCTCCAGCAGACTTCTTTCCTCCTGCTTTTGTTTTATCTGTAACCCCAGACCATTGAGGGGCGATTCTTCTCCCCTCAGCTGCTACCCCACATTTCAGTCATGACTGCAAATATCCTCATAGAATCGCCCAGAAGTGTCCGCTACTAACTAACCTTCTAGGCTTCTTTAGTCCAAACAAATCAACATTAGAGATTAGCCATTATCCCTGGGTAAACAAACACTGTCACGTGCCTGGGGAGATGACTCAGCTGCTCTTCCGGAGGTTCAATTCCCAGCACCCACATGGCTGCTCACAACCATCTGTAACTCTAGTTCCAGGGCATCTGAAGCTCTTTTATGGCCTTTGTGGGCATATATATGGTATATATTCACATACATGCAAACACTCATACATATAAAAATATATGTTTTTAAAGGAGTTAAAACATATAAATTAATGTATACATAATTGCCAATTAATAAATATTGAAGCCGGGTGGTAATTTGGGAATCTTGGACATCATGTACAATCATCTCAGGCAAGAGGACATGCCAAAAGTCTCAGTAGGCTGGAATTTTTAATGTATAAGGAACAATAAGCATTTGTTAAGAGATCTGGAATTTTAAAGTTCAGCCCAAGGCTGGAGAGATGGCCCCAGGGTTAAGAGCGCTTGCTGTTCTTACAGAGGACCTGGGCTCAGTTCCCAGAACCACATGGCGGCTCACTACCATCTGTAACTCTAGCTCTAGGGGATCAGATTCTCTTTTGGGTCCTCCAAGGATACCAGGTACACACATGTAGCACTTACACACATGCAGGCAACATATCCGCACACATTAAAAAAATAATAATAATAAAAAGTAAATCTTTACAAAATAAAAAGTTCAGCCCAAAGTCTTTCAGCAAACTCGAGTAGTTAGCCTCCCATGCTTGCCCTTTCTATTTCAGCTGACTGAAAGAGATTAAAGAGCAATCAAGAGATAACAGAATGAAAGACCCCCAGCTTAGCTAAAGCAGCAGTAACAACATTTTG
>NW_021604760.1:2730319-2744806 GCF_004785775.1 Grammomys surdaster | reverse complement strand
CTCCCGGGTACCCGTGTGTACTGAATAAACCTCTTTGCTGTTGCATCTGAACCTTGGTCTCGGTCCTCCTTGGGTGCGGGTCTCCCTGGAGAAGGACACTCATTGAGTGAGGGTCTTTCAAGAAGTTATTGTTCATTTTCTTGCAAAATGATGGGAAAATTTAAAGATCATAGTTATAAGCAAATCTTCCTAACGTCAGTTAGTAAACTACTTTTACAGGCAAATAATTGAAACAGTATGATCTCAAAGCCATGCAATTTATGCTCATGTTTTGGAAATAAATTGAGTTTAAAGATGTATTTGAATGCCTCAAGATCTCAAAAATAACCATTTAAAATCCAAATAAAATCCTTAATTGAAAACATAAATCTTCCATAGATAAAGACATAAAAACAAATTATTTTGAGATGTCCATTCAAAACAATGAATACATAAAAATATTGTGTGAAAACCTAAAGTTGTAGCTTTTATCTATATTCCAATAAATATTGTTGTAATAAATCAATAAATATGAAGTGATTGTTGTAGATTATATTTTTTTAACAAATCATTGTGGTTCTCAGCATATTCTTAACAAAGAGAAAGTTATATGTTAAAAAATAACATATACACAAAAGTAATAAGGAAATGACTTTATTTTAGCATGCATATATATACAAATATACATATACAAATACATATACATATATACTTCCCTATACACATTCACATGGTAATGTGTTCAGAACTCTCTTATGCCTCCTAAGTAAGCAAAAAGGTCTTATCTTGATCGCAAAGACCATGCTTTTGAAATCAGAATAATCTTTTTTTTAGTTTTTAACAGATGGGGGTAGGGTGGTAGATATTTTATTACTTTTGGTCTAAATTTTATAAATACAAATCTCAGAATTTTGTATGAAGTAGTTAAGTTTAGTGACTGTCTTAGTTAGGGTTTTACTGCTGTGGTCAGATCAAGGCAACTCTTATAAAGACAACATTTAATTGGGGCTGGCTTACATGTTCAGAGGTTCAGTCCTTTATCCTCAAGGCAAGAGCATGGCAGCATCCAGGCAGGCATGGTGCAGGCAGAGTGCAGGCAGAGCTGAGAGTTCTACGTCTTCATCTGAAGGCTTCTAGTGAAAGACTGGCTTCCATGCAGCGAGGTGAGGGTCTTAAAGCCCACACCCACAGTGACACAACTACTCCAAAAGGCCAGACCTCCAAATAGTGCCACTCCCTGGGCCAAGCATATTCAAACCATGACAGAAAAAGAAAACCATGATATTAGAAAGAAAATCTGAGGTTGAAGAAAATGGCTTAGTGGTTAAGCACACTGGATGCTTTTCCAGAGAGCTCAAGTTTGATTCCCACAACCATGTCAGCCCACAACCACATGTAGCTCCAATTCTAAAGGATCCAACACTCTCAACTGCCATTAGTGAACACCAAACTGGTACACAGACATGTATGCAGACAAAACACCCACACACATAAAATAGAAAAAGAAAAAGAAAATCTATTGTAAAAGTAAGCTTTCAAGAATAGGCCAGACTCGACTTTAATCCCACATGACAGGCAGATTTCTGAATTTGAAGCCAGCCTGGTCTACACAGATAGTTCCAGGACAGCCAGGGCTATTATTATACAGGAAAACTCTGCCTCAAAAAAAAAAAAAAAAAGGCAGCTGGGCAGTGATGGTGCACACCTTTATCCCAGAACTTGGGAGGCAGAGGCAGGTGGATTTCTGAGTTCGAGGCCAGCCTGGTCTACAGAGTGAGTTCCAGGACAGCCAGGGCTATACAGAGAAATCCTGTCTCCAAAAACCAAAAACCAAAACCAAAACAAAACAAAAAAACTCTAGCTAAGACAATGAAAACATTTTGTTAATGCATGTTTACATGCATGTGGAGGTCAGAGGACAAACTGTAGGAGTTGGTCCTCTTCTTCTACCATGTGGGTTCCAGGTCTTCACTTTTGCTGGCAAACACCTTTATCAACTGAACCATCTTACCATCACTAACCATTAATTTTAAAAATTATTATAAGTTTTAATTAAAATTGTAATTAATTGAATGTAATATAAAATTAAATGTAATCAAAAATGTAAGTCTATGGGTCACACTTTCAGAGAAAATGTGAAATTGGATGCACAAATACGGTTTGTTTAATTTTTTTGCAATGATTAAAGCTGAAGCAGCTACCCTGTTCTGTGACTGTATTGAACAATTTAAAGTAAGCGAAGTACAGCTGGACTGTGTAGCTCACATCCCTGCTGTCTTACACATCTGTTCTGGATCACAGATGAAAGTGTAAACAGACCATGGATTAGCATAGTTGTCATCGTAGTTAACTGTGACATTCAAATGAAAGGGAGTCTCGACTGTGGGGTTGCCCAGATCAGATTGACCTGTGGGCATGTGTGTTGGGGACTGTCTCTAGTTGATGTGGGAGGATCCGGCCCACCCTGGGTGGCACTATTTCCTAGGGAGGTGGTCTGGGCTGTATGAGAAAGCTAGTTAACACAAGACAGAAAGCAAGCTAGCAAGCACGTTCCTCCATGGTTGCTGCCAAGTCCGTGCTTGGGTTTCTGCCCTGACTTTCCTCAACCACCAACCTTTCCTCTCCCAAGTTGCTTTTGGTATGAGTGCTTTTGTCAAAGCAACAGGATGGAATTAGAACAGTTAGTTTTCTCTTAGATAAGATATCAGATAAAAACAAGTTAAGGAAGGAAGGTTTTATTCTAATACACAGTTTTAGGGTGCAGCCCACCATGGAGGAAAGCCAAGGCAGCTGAGGATAGCTCTGGTCACTCAGTGATGCAGCTCACCATACTACGTTCACATGAAGCAGAGAGGCGATGGTGCTCAGCTGCCGCCTTCTTTTTCCTTTTCATCCAGCCTGGAACTCCAGAAGAGGGGATGGTGTCATACATAGCCAGCATGGGTCTTCCTCCTCAGTAGAAACTTCCATAAAGACACTCCTAGAAATGTGTCTCCCAAGTGACTAAATCAGTCAAGCTGACAATGAAGATTAGCATCGCTGCTCATAGAAAGCATTCTCCTTACTCTTATTAGGTAGCGCTAAAACTGATTTTCCAGTGACAATCTTCATTTATTAGTTTTATTGTATCTTAATATTCAGTGGCTTTAAAACTTTCTTGACCTTAGAGCTATAGGTCTCTCTCTCTCTCTCTCTCTCTCTCTCTCTCTCTCTCACACACACACACACACACACACACACACACACACACACACAAAATGAATTTTTAAAGGGAAAAATAATTGAATACTGAATTGCCCGTGATTAACAGTAAAAATGGGCTAAGTGTGGTAGAATACATGATAAAAGCCCTGAGTTCAGTCTGTGGCAACAAATACAAATAAACATGACACCGTGTCTTAGTCAGTGTTCAATGGCTATGAAGAGATACCATGACCATGACAACTCTTATAAAAGAAAGAATAGTTGGGGCTTGCTTATAGTTTCAGAGGTTATCATCATGGCAGGGAAGCATGGTGGCACACAGGCAAATATGATGCTGAAGATGTAGCTAAGAGGTCTTACATCCAGATCCACAGGCATCAGGAAGAGACGATGGGCCAGGGGACACAATTCCTCCAACAAGGCTATACCTACTCCAACAAGGTCATACTTTCTAATTATTCTCAAGTATTGCCACTTCCCTGATGGCTAAGCATTCAAATGTATGAGCCTTTGGGAGCCAATCTTCAATTGCCACATATTACAAAATGCATAATTGATATAAAAGCTATAATTAAAAGGCTATTTCCATCAAATCTTATGCAAAATTCAATGTAAGTAGCAGTGCATATTGATGAGGAAAATATTTTCTTTTCAGGTCACTTACTACAGAGGAATTTTAATCCAGCAACATGGCTAATCTGGCTAAAATACAGATACACCTTTAATTCCAGGAGACAGAGGCAAGTAGATTTCTGAGTTCAAGGCCAGCTTGTTCCAAAGGAAGTTCCAGGTACAGAAAAGCTTAGGTCCAGGTGTGGTGGTACATGCCTTTAATCTCAGACTCAGGGGTCAGTTGAGAGGCAGTACAGTGGAGTTGAGTTGGTGGCAGTTTGGTTGGTGGCAGTTGAGTTTGTGGAGTTCAGAGGCAGTTTTTACCAGGAGAGTTTGACAGAGAGGTTGCAAAGAGAACAAGCTAGACACAGGTAAAGACAGAATGAGAAGGAACCAGAAGATTGGAACAAATTATTAGAGTTAGTTTGAGGCCAAGCAGAGCAATTCAGTCAGAAACTAAGAGAAGTAAGTTTGAGTCAGCTTGGAAGAGGAGTTTGAACCAGAACAGCTGAGTTGAACCAGCCAGCCAGAATTCAGAAAGAGCTAGAAAAGGTGATCTTATTCAACAGTAAGTCTTCCAGAGGACAATTACATCAGATGAATAAAAGATACATTTACAACCTACATTGCACTGAGACTCATGGAAAGACTGGCACTTCCAGTAACATTAACCCCAAAGAATGACAGCCCCAATCATTGTGTAGTTCTTACCCAGGCTGACTCCTGGTTTGACTACAGTATTTGCTTTGGTCATGGGCACTGACAGTGATACTGTGATATGTACAGGGAGAGGCTCTATGTGCACTGGGACTTGCCCTTGTATCCTGCCACTATTATCACTGTAGGAAGCTAGATCTGGCTTACTAGAGTGGAAAGACCACTGAGTTCTCCAACTGACTTCACATTGAATTGTCCAAAAGAACCCAATTGAGACCAGCAGAAGCATGCCACCAAACTATAGAATGTAGAAGAATTTGCTGTAACAGAAGACCACATATTCAAGGGTTGTTTCACACCAAGGCTTACACAAAACCTAATTGCAAGATATTTGATCTGAAAGGAAAATATGTCATGATGACCAACACAATTCCCATGATAAAACTAACCCATAAAGGTGGACTTGGAATTTTCCAAATGGCAAGAAAGGATGTTATATTTAAAAATATTAAAAGAATCTAAAATCTACTTTAAACATTCCCCATAGTTAAATTATAGCTATTTTTGCATCAAAAGTGAAATAAAGATTATACTTAATAAAAACAAGATTATAGAAATCCATGAATCAAAAGAAAATAAGAATTTAATTTCTCTTCAAATACCTAGTGCTTAATTAAACTCTACTCAGAGAAGAAAAATACTATTATCAAAATTGAACTGTAGGACTCCTTTATGTGGATCCAAAGGCTAAGAGGATCCTGACACTGAAAGACAGGATTCCTTTCCTGTGAAATATAAATAGGCTGCTGAGACTTCCTACAACGCCCTCAACCTCACCCACCTACCGGACATTCATCCACTACTTTGTCACCAAACATCAAGACAGAAGGCAAAGCATTCCCTCCATAGCCCTGGGAGTACCTCCCACTTGATGCTGGGACTGGAGACTGAAACAAAAAAATTCTGAAGCCAAATAGATTTTACCTTTCAAGGGGACTTTATTATTTCAATGTGATTCCTTTTTGCTAAGATTTAGTTCTTTGAGAGTGATTTGATCAGCTATTTTTTAAAGTGTGTTTCTATTTTATGAAGTGCATATGTGTGTCCTTGAGTGTGTGTATGTGCACCATGTGCCTGCAGGGGCCTGTAGAGGTCAGAAGGGGCATTGGACCCCCTGGCACTAGAGTTATTGGTAGGTACTGAGAACTAAGCCTGGGTTCTTTGCAAGGATGGCCAGTGTTCCTAACTGTTGTGCTATCACTCCAGTTTCAAAGTTAGTTGCGTTTATTCAAAACGCTTGATGAAGGTCAAGAGCTTATTGAGTCTTCCTTTAGTTTATAGCTAGTAGGTTGGAAGAATTTACTTCAACCCAAAATAGCCCTCCTATTGAGATTATTTGCTCTGAACGTTTCTAGGACGTGAAATACACAAACAATCCACATACAGAGGATTCTTCCTTTCTTTTTTGCTTTCCTTTCTTTCTTTCTTTCTTTCTTTCTTTCTTTCTTTCTTTCTTTCCAAAGTTATCCCCCCCTTTCTTTTTACATTATGTATGTATATGATTTAAAGGACTAAGATGTTTTTGACAAGAATCCCCATTCTCTAGGGCAATTGCTGTCAATTTCTGGCTGATTCTTTGGTATTTTATCTAAACACGGTGATTTTATTTCTAGGTGGTAATGTTTTTTTGTCATTATCTTTCCAGTGTGGAAGATGAAAGCTAAGTTCTTTCTCGTAAGATGGAGTCTCTTTAAGTAGTCCTGGCAGCCTGAAACTCAGTTGACCAGGCTGTCCTTGAACTCACAGAGATCTGCCTGCCTCTGTCTTCCAAGTGTTAGCATAAAAGGCATACCAACAGTCCAAGCTCCACTTACCTTTCTTTTGCAAGTTCCTCCGAACCTCCAGCATAAAAGTACATGTCAGTGCTTTAAGCCATTTATACAGCTATGCTGTGATTTGTTTATTCTGCCCAAGTAAGAAGAAATGATGTAATGGGCCAATGTGATGCTCTGTAAGATGTCTAGAAGGTCTGGGTCTCGAGAGGCAGCAGGAGCACCATTAAGGAAGCTCTAGGACCCAACTGCAAATGTGCCCTTTTCTATGTTTCGTGAAATTGCCAACTGTTTCAGATCCTTTCTTATGTTTGGAATAAAATAAAATAAAATAAAATAAAATAAAATAAAATAAAATAAAATAAACCAACACATTCACCAAAATCAATGATGTATACACATATCCGAGGCTGTATGAATCTGCTCTAGAAAATACCCAACATCTGGCACAGCAGCTGCATTCTGACCTACTAATGGGGGTGGGGGTGGGGCTTGCAGTAATCTTCTGTCAGTCTTCGTCATCTCCGTAGACCGTTTGTAGGGCCAGATGGTGAATTAAATGGGAATATGCTCTGCGAGTCTGCTTCCTTCCGATTCACATGGGTGGCCTTAATTCCTGCCATTCCCTCCTGAAAAAGAAAATTACTTGTTTTCCTGTATGTTTAAATCTGATTGTTTGTAAGAGTATTTGTAAGTGAGTCTCTCAGAGGTAGTTTATTGTTTTGGTTCTTTTGGGCTGCTGTAACAAAACTACAGACGAGGTGGTTTATAAACAACAGAAGTGTATTTATGATGGAGTTTGACGGTGGGAAGTCCAAGATCAAGTCACCAGGAGCTCCTATATTTGGTGAGGGGCTGCTTCCTTGTTGAATGTTTGTATGGGAAAGGGACAAAGCCATCTTCTACAATCTCTTTTTAAAGGACAGTTTATTCCATTCCTAAACAGCTTCCAAGGACCCTACCTCCAATGTCACACTGGAAATTAGGTGTCACCATATGAACTACTTTGGAGGGACATGAACATAGTCTGTATTAGATGAGGTTACAAATGGGCTTGTCATGATGGTGTGTGTGTGTGTGTGTGTGTGTGTGCGTGTGTGTGTGAGAGAGACAGTGTCTCACTATATAGTTTGGAATATCTCTACTTTATGATCCTCCTGCCTCAGTCTTCTGAGTGCTAGAATTACAGGTATATACCACCATGCACATTATTATCATGTAATTTACATGATAAAGTACTATCATTTAAAAAATATTGCTAATTCCTTGAGAATGCCATACAATATATTTTGATCACATTCACACCCTACTCCTTCTAGCTCCACTCCCACTTCCCTAAGTCCCAATTTCGTGCCTTCTCCCTTTTAAAACTCTTTTAAAATGACACATCAATTCCAATCTGTACTGCTCATATCCTCCCAGGTATGAGGCCGACTTACTAGGGGTCGCACTCTTAAGGAAAGCTGATTCTCCCTTCCCTGGGAAGCCATCAACTGTCCATAGCTCTTAGTTAAGGGAGAAGCTTGTGAGCACAGTTCCTACTTCAGGCTTACATTTTTTTTCTAAAACGAGGAAGATGAATCAAGTTCTCTTTCTATGCACACATATCTAGGAAAGGCCATGTGAGGACACAGTGGCCATATGTTGCAGGATATTTGATCACATTGGGAACCCCAAGATTGTGAACTAGACAATCTTGTCTAGCACACACTTTTAACCCAAGAGCTTTCTGTAAATAAGAGCTAAATAAAGTCAACCTTAGGTCAAGAGGTCAAGCAACCAGGTCACAGAAAGGAGGGACATTGAGAAGGAGGAGGAGGAGGAAGAAGAGGAAGAGGAGGAGGAGGAGGAGGAGGAGGAGGAGGAGGAGGAGGAGGAGGATTTTTTTCCTTCTGGGACATCAGTGGAATAGGATGGTCAGTTGGTGCTTTTTCTGCTTCTCTGAGCTAGCAGGTTTCCACCCCAGCACTGGCTCCTGAGTCTTCATTGGTTAAATGGAACATTTGAGATTTTGTTTCATAATCAACAGCGATATGCTAGAAAGAACTCATCAACACATGATCCTAGATTCCCTGTCTCTAGAACCATTAGAGACAACTATTATTTAAACCATTCTGTATACTTTGTAATAGTGGCCTGAGCTAAAACATTGTACCATGTTTGACTGGACACAGAAGGCATTTCAAAGGCTTCTACTTAGAACTCCCATCATGACAGTCTGTTTTGTTTTGGTTTTTGTCATCTCCCTGGGCTGTGCTGTGGTTGGTACAAGCATCCTCACTATAGCCCTGAGTATATAGCCTTGTTATTCAGCTCATTTTTGAGTCACCTGGATGATACAGTTTTGTGGAGCTTCCTGGTGTTGCAGCATTGATCATATTGAAAAATCTTGCTCTGTAGACCAGACTGTGCTGGCCTCAAGCTCAAAGAGATCCACTTCCCTTTATCTCCCAAGTGCTGGGGTTAAACGGACACACACTACCGTCCAGCAAAACATCTCTCAATGCTCTGTGCCTGCTTGCTTTCCATCTGTGTCTTTGGTAGAGGCTGTGCCTCTAACACAAAAAAGGAGAGGGAGAAGCAGAGAAGGAGCAGGAGTAAACTGGTAGCAGCAGGTGTGGCTGCAACATTGACAAAGTGGCTGGAGAAATCCAGAGAGAGACTTCTGCAGAGAGCAGAGGCAATAGAGACAAGGAAGGCTGGGAGAACCAGAGATGAGAAACTGCAAGTCACTGTCTGCTGAAGAGCTCAGAGAGCTGTCAAGCCTTAAGATCTAAGAGCTGTAACACATGCCGCCACCGTAGGAGCTGAGGGTCCTAATTCCTGCAGGCAATTCAATGGCTGTTAACACTACTGGGTGCTGCTTTGTGGTTGCTTTGGAAACTGAAGATCATATAACTTTGTGGGGAAAAATTATAGAGGGCCACAGCGGTGGAGTCCCAGTGGGTTTCTACACTGTGGCAGGAGGAATGTCTATGGTTCCAGCGGCCTGAGGCTTTGGCAGTGGCAGGCCCCAATAACACGAAGAAGTTCTTGGTTCCAAAAGTGTTTATTGTCATGGCGGATGGTGGATGAATCTGGAAGTACCCCGGTAAAACTCAGGCCAGTCCCAAGTTAAATAAGGAGGGAGAAAGGGGGAGGATCTGGGGAGGTATGCTTAATTTGCTCCGCCCTCTGGCCTTCATTAGTATGTAAATCCCTAGGGCTTGAGGCCTCTAGTCATGCCCTCTACCTGTGCACTTTGGGAGGGGTTGTCTGGCCTACGTGACTGAACAATGTAATTCTATGGAGACTAGACTGCTTTTCAGGACCCTGGGTTCTGGGGGTGCGCCGAACTCCTGTTGGTTCTCATGCAGAGTCTCAGGGTTCTAGGCAACTGCCCAGCCATGACCCAGAATACTCTTACGCAGTCTCACATAACTTCATAGGGCTGGGCCCACTGATTGTTAAAATTTATAGCTATAAGCCTCCGATCTGAGTATTTAGAACCCTATTTGGCATCTTGATCCTGGGACATAAGCTATTAGGATTTGCTCTGGATCTAGCAGTTCTGTCTCTAGGCTTTGGGCACTCAGGGTCCCCATTCTGCCAATACTAGCTTATCATTCTTACCTGGCTATAATTTCTATCTATATAGAACAAACAACGGTAGTTAGCTGATGAGTACTGACCACTTACTATCTGGCCTCTCTGTGCTTTCATGCTAATGAAATCTGGATGTTTCTGGTTACTAGATGTCAACGTTAGTTCAGACTCTATATCTTCCACCCCTTGAAATATTCAGCCGTAGCCATTTCCTTAGGATAAAGCTACCCAAGTAAATGACCAAAGATCCCTTTTGTTAGATCTGAAGGAAACTCCAATTCTGCAAACTTCAAAGACAGTCTAATGAGCCCAACCTGGGCTATAGGAAGATAGCTGGTGGTTAAGTAAAAGCCAACATTCTTTAGGAACTTGTGAAACTGGTTTCCATCTACCAAACGAAGTGATTTCCCTTACCTTTGGTACAAGATACACAAGGCTACCTGTGGCAGCTATCAGCATATCAAAGTACACACTGACCTCCAGGCTTCTCAGTATCACAAGTACTTGTTTTCACATATCAAAGTCCGTGTTAGTATCCTGCCCTTCTCACCTCCTCCTCTACCCTAGACTCCCTCCAGCTCAAAGGCTTCCTTCTCCTTAGCTACTCATTGTCCTTGTAACCCTGTGATTCTTAATGTTCGCTCTCTTTCTGTCTCTGCTTTTCTCTCACCATGCTTCCCCTATTCTCTATCCTTATTGTCCCTTTTCTCACAGATAGCCCTGGCCATGTCCAGTTGGCTGGCCAAAGTCAGTCTACGTTTTTCTCTCACTGTGCTGGACTCTTCCAGATGCCTCTGGATGTTCTCTCCTATCTACAATAAAAACCTTCATCTTAAGCATACCACAAAGCAATCACATCATCAGTTTATACACCTTTAAGAAAGAACTGGGATGTTGGTGGTTTCTATTTCTTGGATAAAAAACACCTCAACCAAAAGCAACTTGGGGAGGAAAGTATTTATTTCAGCTTATAGTTTATAATCAGTCCATTACAAATGGAAGTCTGGGCAGGAACCTTGAGGCAGGAGCTGAAGCAGAAACCATAGAGTAACACTATTTACTAGCTTGCTGCTCGTGGCTTATTCAGCTTGCTTTGTTTGTTTGTTTGAGACAAGATCTCACTACAGAATCCTAGCTTGCTTGGAGCATTTCAATCAATGAATTCTAGGCTTACCAATAGGCTCAGGACTGTAAATGTAGCAATCCATGATGTACTGGATGAGACTCCAGCATTGTGGTCGTCTGTGGTACACTTTCTTAATGATTGATATGGAGGGCTCGGCCTACTCAGGGGGTGCCAACGCTGGGCAGATGGTCCTGAGTTGTGCAAGAAAATGTGCTGATCAAGATAGGCAGAACAAACTAATAAACATTACTCCTCCCTGGCTTCTGATTTCGTTCCTGCCTCCAGGTTCCTGTACTGCTTGAATTCCTGTCTTGACTTCTTCAGTGATGGGCCATTACTTGGAAGTGTAAGATGAAACAAACTTATTCTTCCCTAAGATGCCTTTAGTTGTTTTATCACAGCAACAGAAATTCTAAGACATAAATTGTTACCAGGAGTAGGGTATTGCTGTGACAGACCCCACCATGTTTTGGGGAGATGGTAGAAGGACTTTGGAACTTTGGGCTAGAAAAACTATTGAGTTCAGAACTCAGCTGTTATTGCAGTATTGTTATTTCAAAGAAAATGCTAAGAGCAGTGTAAATGATGGAAGCCTGGCTTGTAAAGTTTCAGAGGGAAGTTTTTAGAGAATTTGGTGGGACTATTCAATATTTTGAACAAAGAATCTGTTGTTGTGGTCAGCTAGGGCTGAAGAATTAGCTGTGATTAAGAAGAGGCAGGCATCAATGAGGCAAAATCTCCTGGGAAGTGTTTCATTAGGATTAGCACACAGAGCCTATAATCTAAAGGGGTCCAAGGCTGTTGTGCCTTGTACTGGCAGCTGAATTTGGCAATGTGTAAGAGTTTCTCAACTTGTATTGATTTTGAAGGTCATGGATAGAAGCTAAGGCTTGAAACCATGAGAAGCCAAGAAAGGCCATTTAGTGAAGGTACAACCTTAATAGTAGTAGGATCTCCAGGATTGGAAGGGGTCACCAACAGCACATCTCCATATCCACCACAGAGGGCAAGTGAACTCCAGCAAATTCACTTTTCAAAGAATCAAACGAGTCCTATTCCTTTTTTTTTTTTTTTTTACCTTATGGGAAACAACTAGTTGTTTTTGTTTTTAGACACGGTTTAAAAAAGGATAGCAAAGAATGCTAATTGTCCCCTTTATTATTTTTGGGAGGGAATGTAGTCTCCCAGATTAAAGTTATGATCTAAATATTGATACTGTAAACTATACAGAAGACTAACAGCTGCAGATGGTCATATCTCAAAGAAATTGAAAGTTAGATTTGGCTAACCAGGTGGGGTTTGACAGTATCTCTTATTCTATTAATACAAAAATGTGCCACTGTAGTGTATTGCACAGGGTAACAACCTAAGGCTGATTAATAACTCCAGCTTTGTCTCCTGTGTATTTGGTGGTTCTGTTTGATCTTTGTCTTCTTAGGTAAGTCACAAAATAGGCATAGGCATATTCCATGGCACTCGTGTTATCTGAGGACCACTTTGGACGTTGGATTTATCCTTCTACTGTGGGTTGCAGGATTGTTTGGCTTCACAGAAAGCAGTTTTACCCACTGAACCATTGTGGCTGTTCTCCTCCTCCTTCTCCTCTTTTGAGACAGACTCTCACTATGTAATCAAGATGTACTGTGACTCATGATTCTCTTGACCAAGCCTTTCACATGCTTGTGTAATAGGAACATACCACAACACCTATTTATCTCAATATGTGAAAACATGCCAGTCCATTGAATTTCTGGCAGTTCTTCTGCCTCAGGCTCCTTGGTGAGGGATTCCAGGTGTGCACCACTGTACCTGGTGTGACTCCAACACAGCGTTTCCACTGTCACCATATTTCAAGTCACCATTCAGTCCTTGACTCTGAATCATCTTCTTAGTGGATCTTCTTGCTTTTGCCCTGAGGTCCAGTTCATCACGGGTTATGTTATAAGCACTGCTACCTACTAGTTCCAACTATTCAATGGTACTCAGTGAATTTAATCAGAGCTCGAGAGGACAGAAGGGGGAATTAAGGGAAAGAACATGGGCAGGGAAGAGAGCCCCTTTACCAGCCTCTGATGGCTGAGAATTCCAACTCATTTGCTGTAAGGCTGCCTACACAGTGGTATTTGTACAAAGATATTTAATGCTAAAGTAACAGTGACCCTGTTAAGGCTTAAGGCTGGAGTGTGGAGGTAGAGCTGAGTAGAGCCTCATTCCTTTCCTTAGACATCACCTGAGAATCTTAAATTAACTGTTAGCTCTGTTTTCCTACCTCTTAGTATTTCTGTGGACTAGATATTTACTTTACCTACCCCAACCCTGTCAGGAGCCTCCTAGAAATCATCTACGGAGATTCTCATTTTAGGTTTCTTAGAAACCCTTTAAAAATGGAAACTTTGAAACTCTATAAATGATTATAATTTTAAAAAAAAGTTGTGATTGTCCCTTGAGTTTGTACCCATACTTGAATAGGTCTCTCTGGGATTCCTCCTCTACAACCATGTTTCTGTATCTTATCTTTCCTTACCCCTAAAGTATCTTTAAACCCCAAATCTGCTTTACAAACCGGCCAGTCTGAAAATGAGTTTCTGTAATTAAGCCACGAATCCCAGTTAGGATTGTGTGAAGGGCCCTAAAAGTTGACAGGAACTCCTGCTGCCAGACGACCCTGGAAAGATGTGCCTCCGGCCTGTTTCCACTAACACCCATTTCACTCCAGTTCCTACCGACTTACTTAGACTCCCTATTATCCAAGCATCCTGTTCTCAAGCTTCCCGGTGCTATGGACACTTGTGATGTGCAACTCTTCCTCTCCCACAAATGGACCTTCCCTCCATCCCTTTCAAAGTACACTTCCTGGAGCTGACTGCTGAAACAAGTTTTTCTACAGTATCCCATCGAAACCACCAAACTGTTACCTTTTTAAATCTACCATTTACACTATTTCAATCACCAGTTTAATTTTGGTCTCCTGTAGACTGTAAATCAAGGAGTACATTTCCTTCACTTGTTATCCCTACCATGCTGAAAATAGTGCAACAGGGCATTAAACAGGGCAACACACACGGTGAGCACTTAACAGGGCAACATACACAGTGGACATTTAAAAAAAAACAAAAACTCCACTTGAACGGAGTTGTACTGAGTTCTAATCAACTGCAGCACCGCACTGTGAGATTATCTCACAAAAGACATAGCATACAGAACCAAACCCCCCAAACCAGGTGAGGCCGTGGGTCATTCGGTACCGGCTCGCGCCAGAACCCGTTGAAGCTCCAGCCGCGAGACCAGCCTGAGAACTAAACCCCTTGCGCAGCCTGCAGGAGAAGGTAGAAGGACCCGAGGCTCCGAGGCGTTCGGCTGTGCACTGTCTAGCTAAGGGAGCGCTTATTCTTATCCGGCAGCTAGGGATTGGATGGACCGCGGCTTCATCGGCAAACTGGACGCCCAGCAGGCGCCCAGTAGCTTGCAATCTCGTCAGCCATTTTCCGAGCG
>NW_021604760.1:2611993-2730219 GCF_004785775.1 Grammomys surdaster | reverse complement strand
CCCCCCCCCCCCCCCCCCCCCCCCCCCCCCCAACAAAAAAAAAAAAACCAGAGGCGGGCCTGCACAAGGGGCCTCGGTCCAGAAGCCACACCCTCCTGGGTCGCCACCTACCAATGCTAACAAAACGTAAAGCGGAACTCTAACCGCCGGCCGAGAAAGCGCGCACTGGAGCGCCAATGAGCTTGGAAAGAGCCGCTCCAGGACGCCGTATGCCCTCCCAAGATTGGCTGGGCCTCTTCCCTTGTACTTTTTTTATTGGTTAGACTGTCTTCTCTGCCCGCTAATTGGTTTTTTGTATAAGTACTTTTTGATTGGTTCTTCCTGGTGGGGCGGAGGAATGAGGTTTTGGAAATTGTTCATCCTGGATTGGCGCATTTGAGCACCTGAGGAAGGGGCTTGTACTAGTCACTCCCTGTCCCATCTCCCGACCCATAAGCTCCCTCCCCGTCAACTCGCGAGTACTAATGTTTAAAAAGAATTAAAAAAAAAAAAAAAAAAAGAGGGCGTGAGCGAGCCTCCTGCGCGCCAGCCCAGCCTCCTGCGCAGCGCGCGCCTCTGCGAGGACCCGCGCGAGCTGCCCGTGCCGCTGCCTGCGCTGTTTAAACTGCAGAACCCGTTAGGCCCCGGGAGGAACTACCGTTCCAGCTGGTTCCGGAGCCGAGGGTGCCGGGGGCGAGGGGCGGTCGCGTGGCGGCTCGCGCCTTTCGCGCCTCTGCAACGTGGAGAGGAGAACCGGCACTTTCCGTGGACGCCACCTCCAGCCGCGACGCTGGCGCGGGCGGGGGTTCATTCGCGGGGGTCCTGAGACTGAGGAAAACGCGCCAAGTTCCCCTCGGCGGCCGAGCGGGGACCCTGCGGCTCGGGAGCGCCGCCACCGCTGTGCGCCCGTAGCCTTCCCGGCCGGGCTGCGCCGGGGATGTAGTGGGCCCGCGGCGGGCAGGACCGAGCGGCGGCCCGGCTCCCGCTCCGCGGACGAATGGTCACTCCCCCGCGGGAGGCGCCCACCAGCGATCCCTCTCCCGGGACGGCGGCGGGGCTCACCTGTCGCGCCCGCACTCTGCCCGGCTGGTCTCCCCGGCAGCGGGGCCGCGGACTCGCTCAGGACCATGACCGGGTAAGGAGCGCCTGGGGTTCAGGGCCCGCGGCTGCGGGGCAGGTGCTGACGGTGGGGAGGGCCCCTCAGGCTCGGGCTGAGCTGCCGGCGGGCCCGGAGACCCCCGGGGTGGGTCACCCGGGACCCAAGTGCTCCTCTGCCCACGCCTTTCGTAATGGGAGAGGCTTGCAGGGAGAAGAGATGTTTGTGATCGCAGTGTCCTGGGTCGGGGCTTGCGAAATTTTACCGCGCATTTTCTTGACTTACAGTTTCTCCAGAAGTGGTGCGGCGCCACGTGTCTTAACACTGCGCCCAAGAGCTTGTTTTTATTGTTTCACGTTTTCCTTGAAAAAGAAAATAGTTGAAGTCTATCATTGTACACAGATTTGAAAAGTAATGGGAATGCGGATTCACGGTGTCATTTAGTCAAGAAGGCTTACAGTTAAGTTCATTGTGCCAAGCTTGGTTTATAGTTCTGGAGAGGCTTTTTGACCGAAAGCTCTTAGAAAGGACGTGGAGAGAGCATAAGATTGGGCATCTGGGAAAGTGTCTCGCTCTTGGTGACCATCAGTGCAGGCTGGCTGTTTAGAGGGACCCAGAGGGTATGCCTGGCCGAGATGACGGCCCGCTGATTATTTTTCTCTCATCCCAGCAAGACACCTTTCCCGAATCATTAATGCTTGGGGAAGTCTGACAGTTTTTCGAAGGCTGGTTTATCATTCCTAACAGGACATTTCATCAAGAACATTAAGGGGCCAAGAGACAAAATTTAAGTTGCAGACAAGATGGGAAAATTTGTCACTTGTCCAGTTTTTCCTGAGTTAGTTCCCAAAAATGTTTTCCCTGCAGTGTACAATGAGCTTCTGGGGTGAAATGTTTAGGGGTAGAATTCGAATGAATTTGTGTGTACCCCAACTTACTACTCGGGGACCTACATTTGAAACTCATTCATAGTTTTGGAATATTGCAATAGAAGGATTATTTTTCTTCTAGATGTCTCAAATTAAAAAAATAGATTTCTATAAAGTATCACAGATATTGCTGTATTCCTCTCCCCCCCCCCCCTTCATTTTAAGTTTTACCTTGAAATTGGTAGAGAATTCTTTTTCAGCAGCTAATAGTCACATAGAAACAATTGGAGCTGGGTGTGGTGGACTGCAGGCGTTTTTCATACTAGCCCTGGGGAGAAGAGGCGGAGGCGGGCAGGTAGATCTGTGAGTTCCAGGCCAGCCAGAGTTACACTGGGAGACCCTGTCTCAAAACAAAATTGGAAAACTAGGGTATATTGTAACTTGTAGCACACATGCGGTGAAGCAGGGTTCCCGACCTCTGTCCCAGCTTTGTATGCGTGGTATATGCACGCACGTTGACTACAAGTGGCCTTGGAAGGACTCTAGTCTCTACTACTACTTCGGTTTCTCATTCATTCCTGATTTTTACCATTGTTCAGTTACCATTTTTGTATAAAAAATGAAATTTTGCTTAAGCCTATTGTTTAAAAACCTTGTTTGTGTGTTTATGGTGTGCACAGGAAGTTCAGAGGGCATGCTTGGGAAGTTGAGTTCCTGGGATCAAGCTCAAGTTGTTAGGTTTAGCAGCAAGTGCCTTTACCCACTGGGCCATCTCACTAGCCCAGAGTTTTTGCTTCTTAATTCTGTGATTTTAGTAAATGGGTATTTTTGTGATATAGTCCATAGTGCATGGGTATGTACACATATCCATATATATATGTATACACACACTTTAAGGTGATAAGAATTGAGTAGCAGTTTTAAAGAAAGTTAGACGGTGTGTGTGTATGTATGTTTGTGTGCGAATATCATTGGCATTTAAGCCAGTGGTTCTCAACCCGTGGGTTGAGGACCTCCCCCCCCCCCCCCCCCCCCCGTGTGAAACAACCCGCTCACTGGGGTTTCATATCCGGAATATCAGATATTTACATTTCGATTCATAACAGTACCAAAATGACAGTTATGAAGTAGCAACAATAATTTTATGGATGGGGGTCACCACAACATGAGGAACTGTATTAGAGGGTCACAGCATTAGGAAGGTTGACAGCCATTAATCTAAGCAATAATCCTAAGTGTCTACTGTCAGGCATTAGTTTTTGAAATAAGATGTCCTGATTTATACCATTCTTTGGTAAATCTTTTCACAATTGCTAATTTTGTCAGTTACATCTGATAGCTGAGGACTAATGAAATCTTTTTGTATGTGATTAACAGATTTAATTGGTGATTACAGCTTCCTTCAATAAGTTAATTCTCGTCAACTCCTTGCAATTTTGAAAGAAAATGCCTGGCGTCATACCTAGTGAAAGTAATGGGCTTTCAAGAGGCAGTCCATCCAAGAAAAACAGACTGTCTTTGAAGTTTTTTCAGAAAAAGGAAACTAAAAGAGCCTTAGACTTTATTGATTCTCAAGAAAATGAAGAAAAAACTTCTGAATATAGAGGATCTGAGATGTATGTATTTTTAAAATTTTTTAAAGATAATTCGTTCAATCTTTTTAAAGACTTACCTATGTGAGTACATTGTAGCTGTCATCAGACGTATCAGAAGAGGGCATTGGATCCCATTATAGATGGTTGTGAGCCACCATGTAGTTGCTGGGAATTGAACTCAGAACCTCTGGAAGAGCAGTCAGTGCTCTTAACCACTGAGCCATCTCCCCAGCCCTATGTATTTTATTTTAAATATATTTCAGTACTTTATTCTGAATCAGTGAAAGAGCATTGAACTTGGGTTGATAGTTCTGTACTCACCTGACAGTTCACAGAAGTTAAAAGAAAGCACATATGGATTTGCATTTAATGAGATAAGAATTAAAGTCTAGCTAGGTGGTGGTGGTATGCCCCTTTAATCCCAGCACTTGGGAGACATAGGCAGGTGGATCTCTTCAAGGCTAGCCTGGTCTACAGATAGTCAGTTCCAGGATAGCCAGAGCTACTCAGAGAAACCTTGTCTTGGAGAAAAAAAGACCCAACCAACCAACCAAACAAACAGAAAAAGGTGTGTAGTAGGAACAGGGTAAACACTGCTTGATATTTTTGCAGTGTAGTGTGTGTAAAAACAGGTTTTCGTTTTGTTTTGTTTTTTTGTTTTTGCTTTTTATATTCCAGAACTACTTACATCTGCTAGAGGCAGGAGAGTTGGAATTTATTTTGAAACTAGATTTTAAAGATGAATATTTTTTAATCCATGTAAATTCTTCACTGAGAAGAAAGGTAAGGAGGGAAGGAATGCATATGAAGTGTAAGTGTGTCCAGTCACAGAAGAGGATACAGAGCTAATTGTTTCCAGTCTAAACTCATTGCCCCCCCCCCCAGGGGAGGGGCACAAAGATATAATTGAGGGTAACTGTATAATGCTCTCAATGGAGCCCCATGGCTTCAGAATGGCTGTCCTATAGGACTGGACAAGGGCTTGTTTGAGTGGCTACTTTAATCTAGCTGCATGATGTTTTTACTTGTGAATTCATTACAACAAACCCCATGTGTGTTTCACCAGTAATTGTTCAGGGTTGGGTATATATAGCTCAGTGGTCAATATCCCTATTGTAAAAATACTAAGTTTAGGGAAGTAGTATTTCCATCTTAAGATGCCATATCTTTATACTTTTTCTTCCCTCTGTATTAACAGTGATCAAGTTGTTCCTGCTGCACAGTCCTCACCAATAAGCTGTGAGAAGAGAGAAAACTTGTTACCATTTGTTGGACTGAATAACCTTGGCAATACTTGTTATCTGAATAGTATTCTTCAGGTAATATGATATAATGTTTAATGTTTCTGAAAATTATAGATTGTTGAATGGCTTTGTCCATACTTTGTCATAAATTGTAAACAAACCAAAATATACACTGTATGATAATACTCAAAACTGCATATTATTTCTTTTGGGTAAGAAAAAAAATAATAAAGGTAAGATACTGAAATTGGGTAGATTATGTTAAGGAGAAGATGCCAAACTTTTCTTTTACTGCTTGATTCCTGGTACTATGTCCACTTAAAAACATTTATTATCTTGTGTGCTATTAAATTTTTTTTGCTTTTGTCCTCGTAATCTTAAGTGCTGCTGAGGGATCAGTGGGTTACTATTGGTGGGGTAGAGAATTCATTTGATGAGGGGTCTTAGTGTCAGTTTTAGGTAATATACATTAAATGTGTCCTACAGAAGACATTAGTCATTTTAGGTGTGTTGTTTGCTCAGTATTAAAACAATGTCCTTTTTGTAGGTGTTATACTTTTGTCCTGGCTTTAAGACTGGAGTGAAGCACTTATTTAATATTATTTCAAGAAAGAAAGAAGCTCTGAAGGATGACTCTAATCAGAAGGATAAGGTAAAAAGATTAAGAAAATAATTTAAAAAGCAAAGTAATCTAGAGAGAAGGCCATGCATGGTGATGCACATGTTTATTTAATCCCAGCTCTTGGGTGGTTTGTCTCCATAGTGATTTCTTGGCTAGATAGGACTACACGTTAAAACTCTGTCTCAACAACCCCTACACCCCCAACACACACACAACAAGAAACTAATGAGGGGGGGGGATTACATTTATTTGTTAAATAAAAAGGTAATAGATTCTCAGAAGAGTTCAGGACAGTGGTGACAGATTATTTCTGTTGATTAAGTTATTCAGAACTGTATGTTTTCCAGATTATTCATATCCTTGTATAGTGTTTTATGCATTGTTAACTAGACTTGTCACTTGTCCCTCACAATCACAAGTGTCTCACTGAAGTACTAGGTTATTATCCACTCTATGGTAGTTCACATTAACGTGTTTTGGAGACTGAATTTATGGTCTTACATATACAAGTGAGTATATGAGCTATATATATATGTATATGAACTATACCACTGAGCCATTCTCCTAGCCTCAATTGCAAGTAAATAAGTTAAAAGAAAACTGATCAGAAAGTCATTGTCCATATAGAAAACAAATAAAAAAAAAAAAAGAAGGAAAAAGTTGACTTGTATGAGTAATAGAATTTTTGCTATACTGAAATTAAATTTAGAAAAGCTATATTTAGTGAGACCAAGAAGGAAGAGGCATATTTAATATTTATAAATTAAATTATGTTTTGTTTTTTCTTGATAGGGAAGCTGCAAAGAAGATCCTTTGGCAAGTTATGAGCTCATATGCAGTTTACAGTCCTTAATAATGTCAGTTGAACAGCTTCAGGCTAGTTTTCTCTTAAATCCAGAGAAATATCCAGATGAACTTGCTACACAGCCAAGGCGACTGCTCAACACACTCAGGTATAGGCTCTCACACAGTTTTACAGTTTTTACCTATTAGTTTCTGTCTTTAGAAGAGGGTGATATACGAACAGATAGGAGTAAATGGCAAGACAGTTGAAGCTCCAGTTCACAGCCTTTTATACCCAGAGGCTTTCAGAACTGATTTTTAAAATTAAAGGGTACTAAATTAATTAGATGCAAATTTGTATTAGCCTGTTTTTATTCTTTACTCATAGTCTTTCTGGTGTGAAATAATACATTTTCTGTCAAAAGACTCATGTTTGATTAGAGTACTGGTCTATATGTAGATGATTCATACTTTTATTTATGTGCCATACTGCACTCTTTAAAAAAATACAAGTATATGGGCTTCACACCAAATCAGTCTCTGTTGTAGTAACATATTTATTCATTTTTATGATACTGAGGATTGAACCCCCAGACTTGTACATGCTAGGGCTCCAAGTGTGTTTCTGAGCATGAGTGTAAGACACAAAAGAAATCACACAGCATTTTTAATATGGTATATGGTAAAACACTGTCAGCATTAGTTATTCACAATATGTAGACAAGGGTAATGGTATATGATAATACCATAAATAATGGTCAAATTTGTTTTTACTTTCAACTGCAAATTTAGGTAAGGTTTCAGATTAGTAGAATGCTTTTGGATATTTAAAATAGTTAAGAGAAAAATTTTCTTTTTTACTAAACAAAAGTACAATTAGCTAAAAATGAGCCTTTTTATTCATAGGGAACTCAACCCTATGTATGAAGGATATCTACAGCATGATGCACAGGAAGTGCTACAGTGTATTCTGGGAAACATTCAAGAGACATGCCAATTCCTAAAAAAAGAAGAAATAAAAAACTTGGCTGAATTATCCAGCAAGGTTGAAGAAAAAGCTCTTCAGAAAGAGGAAACAAGTGGAATTAACAGCACAGAGATTGACAGTATAAGGAATCTGGAGGACTTTAAAGACCAACTCCCAAAAGGAAACTGGAAAAGAAAAAGTGACAGTGAATCGGGTAACTTGAAGAAAAAGGTTAAATTGTCCAGGGAATCCCAGCCATTGGAAGAAAACCAGAGACAAACCAGATCAAAAAGAAAAGCTACTGGAGACACACTAGGGGTTTCTCCTAAAATCACCTCCAAGTGTGTTTCTGAAAATGAGAGTGCAAAGCCCTCACAGAATAAATCAAAAGTTAAAATAAATTGGTTAAAGCCAGCCACTAAGCAACCCAGCATTCTTTCCAAGTTCTGTAGTCTTGGGAAAATAACAACCAACCAGCGCTCCAAAGGACAACCTAAAGAAAATGAGGGTGATCTTGAAGACTTGGAGAAGTATGGAAGTGACAACACAGTTAATGGCGGACCCGAGTCTCTGGGAAGTACCATCGAACCTGTGGACACTGGTGAAGCTAAGTCCGTAAACAGAGGTCAGTGCAGTTACCAGGTTGACTAGTGAGGGTACCAGTAGTTACAGAAACAGACAGGATTTAAGATTTTGTTTTGAGAAGTTAATTTACCACTGGATGTCACTGTACTGTTTACAGCATTGTCCTTGAGTTTGTGAACATGTATTATGTAGTGCTATTGTTATTAATGTTAGGGTAATTTTGCTTGATGGTTTAATTTTGGGAAGTTCAAAACATTTTTAATGGGAAAGCTTTGTGGTTTTTCCGCCTTTTATCTCTGCAGTATGATGTGAACTCAAGGGAAACGAGTTCAGTGATCTGAGATGTGAGAGAGAGAAAACTGCTTTGCTTGGTTTTGTTTACACATGTGTTCATTCTTAGGGAAAATTTGTAGTTAATGTAGTTGATGGTTGCTCCAAAAGTTTTGTTTCTTTGGGGCAGTTTTATAAGGACATGTCTTTAGAAAGCAAGTTAAAGACACAGCTGACTTTGTTGTAAAGATAGTAATTCATGTTTTTAAAATGTTTGGTAGGAACTTTACATTTCATGAATAAAGCACTGTTTAATAAGATATGAAAACAAGTTTTGTGTTCATGATATACTTTGAGTGGGAAACTGATGAGTTGGGCTATACTGAAAAGCAAGTCTGTGTAAACATTTTCCCATTTTCATTTTAGGTGCCGAGCAGATTGGCTTTGAGCTAGTAGAGAAACTGTTCCAAGGTCAGCTAGTATTAAGGACTCGTTGTTTGGAATGTGAAAGCTTAACAGAGAGAAGAGAGGATTTTCAGGATATTAGTGTTCCAGTACAAGAAGATGAGCTTTCCAAAGTCGAGGAGAGCTCTGAAAGTAAGCAGATGGGACCTGTGTGCACGGGGGGATAGTGTCCTTCCTGTGCTCGCAGAATTGCAAGGGAAAATGAAATATTTTAATATTTGAGATTTTAATGTTTTATTAACTGTGGAGTCATTTTAAATTACTACTTGAGCTACTGTTGTGATCAATGTAAATCATGAAAAGTATGGAAATGTCCTGAGGAATCATGAGACTGGTGGCTGACTTGAGATTGTGCTTATTTGGCTTTGGTGTGGTGTGGTGGGTGTGGTGTGGCGTGTGTGTGTACTTTGTTGGGGATCACTTATTTGAAACATGAAACCTGGTTTAAGTTTTCAATGTCTGAAAGATATTTATGAGTAAACAATTCTGTTTTACAGTTTCTCCAGAGCCAAAAACAGAAATGAAGACCTTGAGATGGGCAATTTCACAGTTTGCTTCAGTGGAGAGAATTGTAGGAGAGGATAAATATTTCTGTGAAAATTGCCATCACTATACAGAAGCAGAGCGAAGTCTCTTGTTTGATAAAATGCCTGAAGTTATCACTATTCATCTGAAGTGCTTTGCTGCTAGTGGCTTGGAGTGAGTATTGTGAATAAGCCGAGGGGACAGTGGCTTTGTCTCCAGTGCTGTGCCAACTGAAGTTGTTTGTGAGAACCGACTCCGTGCTCTTAGTAAGCAGGTTCTTTGGGCATAAATACATGATATGCTCTTTTGGAACTGGTGATACAGCTCAGTGTGCTTGTCCAGCAAAGATACTATAGCACTAAAAAACCAGTACAGTTCTCAATTATCTCTTCATATTCATTCTGTAGGTGCTAGTAGTAGAAGTGGAACTGACTGAAAATGGAGTGAGACGGTTAGTCTCTGCATAGACCATGCTGGCCTTGAACTCCAAGATTCACTTACCTCTGCCTCCTAAGTGCTGGGATTAAAAGCGTGTGCTACCATGCCCAGCTGAGAAATCTCTAATTTACTCCTCCCCTCCTTTCTCTGAGAGAGATAGGGTTTCACAGTTAAGACATAGCTGGCCTCCTGTCTCTGACTCAAGCTAGGATTACAGGTGTGAGCCACCATGCTTGCCATGGGGGTGGGGGGAGTGCAGTGGTGGAAGAGCAAAATTTTAAGTCTTAAGGAAATTTAGGAAATCCAACTCATCTCTGAAAACTTTGGGAAATTTTATAGTTGAATTTGTCCAAAAGCTTTTAAAAGTAGATACAAAAAATGGCTGTTTTGAATAATCTGTCTTTTCTGACATGCTATTGTATACTTTGTTGTTTCTGCATTTTATTGACTTGTTTGAAATTACCAGGAGAGCCTCCTCGTAGTTCTCAGATGTAGTCATCAAGATTTACATTTAAAACAGAATTACAGGAAACCTCTTTTTCCTTCCAAAGGTTTGATTGTTATGGTGGTGGACTTTCCAAGATCAACACTCCTTTACTGACACCTCTTAAACTGTCCCTAGAGGAATGGAGCACCAAGCCGACCAATGACAGCTATGGGTTATTTGCTGTGGTGATGCACAGTGGCATTACTATCAGTAGTGGGCACTATACTGCATCTGTTAAAGTCACTGACCTTAACAGTCTAGAACTTGACAAGGGCAATTTTGTGGTTGACCAGATGTGTGAAATAGGTAAGTCAGAGCCACTGAATGAGGAGGAAGCAAGGGGGACAGCTGAAAATTATGATGATGAAGTAGCAATTAGAGTTGGTGGAAATGCCCAGCCAAGTAAAGTTTTGAACAAAAAAACCGTAGAAGGTATTGGACTTCTTGGAGGACAAAAGAGCAAAGCAGATTATGAGCTGTACAACAAAGCGTCTAATGCTGACAAGGTGGTCGGGACACCATTCACTGACAGAAATTCTGAAACTAATGATACTAATGGGACCCACGAATCTGACAGGAACAAGGAATCCAGTGACAAAACAGGCATTAACATGAATGGACTTGAGAACAAAATCTCCTATGTAGTGCAAAGCTTAAAGGAGTATGAAGGGAAGTGGTTGCTTTTTGATGATTCTGAAGTAAAAGTTACAGAAGAGAAAGACTTTCTGAATTCTCTTTCCCCTTCTACATCTCCTACATCTACTCCCTACTTGCTATTTTATAAAAAATTATAGTGAGTATATTTTCCTTGTAAATATTAAGCAGACCTGGACAGACGTTGGTAAAGTTGATTACATCTAAGAGTCTTTAGTTTATCTTTTGAAGCTATTGGATATTATTGGTCTCTCTAGGCTTTTATATAAATAGTGAGATTTTAAATACTGAAAACCATGTTAATTTTTTAGAATCATTTTCCTTAGTAGAGACTAGTGATGGATAAGCTGGGAACAAACTTGTGTAGATTCTACATGATCCAAAATGGAAGCTTGAAAGAGTTAACACTTTTGGATTTACATGATCTTTTGTGTTTGCTTTTTAAAATAAAGTGCTTGTATTTGTATTCTCCATATTTTGGAGTAATTATCTACTTGATGTTTATAGGTCTGGCTTTTTCACCCAAGAAACAATCTCATTCAGTATATTTAGTTTTATAATAGTCATGAAGCCAAATCTTTGGGCTGTATCAGAGGCACAAAGTCTAGAATATGTATATTCACAATGGTGTATATTTTGTGCCTTGAATAACTTTGGAAAGTGTCTCAGAAAACCTGGCAATCCCCTCTATCTTCATAAGAGTTTTGTATGTATTTATGAAGATGACTCTGTGCTCTAGTCAATCTTTTTAGCATGACTAATTTGTATCTCTTCATACTCATTCTGCACGATCTGTACATAGTACATCAACTTAGAGGTGTGACCTTTAACTTTTTTTAAAAACTGGGAGGTCAATAAAATTTAAACTGTTTAACAACCATGTATATAAATGTGTGATTTTTTTTTAAAGAAATGTATTTTTTTATCCAAGTGGAGTTCTTAATGTATATGTATAAGAGTAATCAAGCATAAATTACTTTGATACTCAGCAGTGAAGCAGAGGTGAAAAAATTTTTAGAGGAGAAACTAATAATATATCCTTACCTAGTTTACGTCATTTGTTTTAGGACTTGTAAAGGAACACTCACCTGAATAAATATACAAATGCTACTGGAGTAACAGTCCATGAAATGGAGGAAAGATTTCTTATTAACGTTTCCTCACTGACGGTGTGATGGGAGTGAGATGATGCGTCTTTGTACCTTCCCTTTAGTTTAGAATCACTGGTAGAACTTTTAAAAATAACCATCCTGTGCTGTCTATTAGAGCTGTAGAGATTCCTGAGGCAAGAAAGGTTGTGTTTTTAGAAAACATTGTCAGGAAGTATAACAAAATGGAGTAAGAAATCTGTATTGCAACTCATGAGAAAATAACTGGTATTTCATAACTAAAGCATACTTACATAACTCTTAAAAGTCCCTGAGATGTCAAACAGTTCAGGTAACCCAATGGGAAATGACAGGTTCACTTAGTGTTTTCTCCCTAATGGTTACCTCCTTTGCCACCCCACAGCCCACCAAAGAAGGGAAAGAATGCCATTTCAAGTGACAGGAGTGATGAGTATCATTGTTGCTGTTGTGTAAGCCACAGTATCACCTAAACGTTTGAGACATTTCAGAGACCATGGATATGCAGGGGGAATTGTGCCAAGAGTGGAAAACATTAACTTTTTTCTGTGTACCCTTTTTATATTGAAATTATCTTGATGATAGCAACTAGTTTATTCTGTAAAACCATGTAACTTCTCATTTAATTGGTAGACTAAAATCAGTGAGACCCCAGCTTGGTGTTACCTTTAGTGATACCAAGTAGCCTTAAAGCAAATTTCTAGTTAATGGTTCAGTCAGTAAACACTTGATAAATTAAGGCACAGAAATCAGTTCAAACTGCTGATTAATGAATTTGATACTAATAAAATGACTCAAGATCAAATTACTGTCATTAGCATATCACTGGTGTTAGATTCTGGTATATAACCATTTATAGGAATGTTTTATTAAACACATTTTGGCAATTTCTTAACAAATCTTGTTTTGGGGCAGAGGAGTATTTCCCATTACCTAATTTGGGGCGTTGTAATACCAGTTTAGAGCCGGTCAATTCATTTTTTCCCATTGTAATAAATTAAAATCTCACTCATTAAAATTAGTGTAAACATTCACATATTTAATAGTACCTTTAAAATAAGCATTACTACATTTAAAATGGTTCAAAAATGAATGAATCTATAAATGGTAATATAAATTAAAAAATAAGAACTTAAAAGTAAATAAATTTAACATTAGCTATGGTATAAATAATTGTAAATGTGTACTGTACCTTTGAATCATTAAACCTTTTTGTTTTTAAGATGACAGCATGTTACCAGAAGGTTAGAAACCACAGCCACAAGCCTCACATTAACAGCCTGCCTCTGGGAGCATATTCTTCAGAGTAAATCAATGCTATTGCTTCCAGAGTGACCTCCAAGTCCTATTTTTCAATAGACCTCAATGTTGAATACATGGCTCTTTTCAAATGAAATGAACAGGTGTATATTTTAGAGTTCCATTTTTCGAAGGCTCATTCGACTGAAGGAATCTCTGAGGAGAAGAAGAGGATATAGTTACAAACAGGTTTGTTTTGTTTTTTTTCTGCCATCTTACATACGTTGTCAGAGTCTGGCTTCAGATTTATCTATAGATTAGGGGTATGTGATAGGAGCCAGTTTACCAGGCTATTGATTATTTGTCCTGTAGCTGCCATGGGAGAGATTTCTGGAATATTCAAGATTACTATGGTAAGATGAAGCAAGTTTTTTTTTTTTTTTTTTAATTTATTTATGTGAGTACACGGTAGCTGTCAGACACACCAGAAGAGGGCATCAGATACCACTACAGATGGTTGTGAGCCAGCCACCATGTGGTTGCTGGGAATTAAACTCAGGACCTCTGGAAGAGCAGTCAGTGTTCTTAACCTCTGAGCCATGTCTCCAGCCGGGAAGTATTTCTCTAATCATAAATTTGGAATCAAGTGGTTCTCAAATTACAAAGTACTTTATGTGGGATTATATATTGATGCTTACCATATTTGAAATTAAGTGAACATTTTAAGTTATTTTACAAGGTAATTTGCATTTTATTACAAATAACTTACAAAGGTCAGGCACTTGTCACTCACCCACCTTTAATTTCAGCAGAGAGAGGTGGAGCTCTGAGTTTGAGGCTAGCCAGGGACAAAACAAAATGCAGAAACACTCCAAAAGAGTAGCACTCATTTGTAATGTCTAGCTTAAGGGTAGAAGGCCTGAGTGCTCCAACGTGCTTCTACAGCCAATCATTTACAAAAGCACATCTCACCCAGTCCTACCCAGTCTACACATAGGAAGGGAAGGAGATGGACAAAGTCAAGGTCCCAGATCACATTTTGACAATCAAAATCCTAAGAAATTTTTATCTCCTAAGTTCTATAGACTAGGATTTTATTCATGAAATGTTTATTTTTTATAGAATTTTCCTTCTTCGTGAACTCTTGCTCATCCTTCCTGATAGTTAAATAAGTGCCTGGACGTTTAAGAAAGGTTAGAAGCAGTTATAAAGTGAATGGCATTTAGCTTTGGATTTTAAAGACTGCTGTTTTGGTTCCAGGGGAAGGTTTTGAAAGCTGGATATACTATTCATTAAGAAAAAGAATACTTAAGCTGGAATGATGGCTTAGTGGTTAAGAGTGCTTCCTGCCCTTGTAGAGGGACCTAGATTAGGTTCCCAACACCCGAATCAGGTGGCTCACAACCTTGTATAACTCCAGTTCCAGACCTGATGCCCTCCAGTCTCCAAGGGCATCTTCATACACATTTGGTGCACATAAACATCTGTAGTTAAACAGCTGGATGCATGTCTGGCATGCACCCTGGTTAGTCTCTCAGCACTATCTACATGATCCCTGTAGTGAAGGATCTGGAGGAGGAAGCAGGAGGACCAGAAGTTCCAGTCATTCTTTACATATTAAGTTCAAGGTCAGACTGAGCTACAGGAGACCTTGTTTCAAAAAGGATATATTTTCTTTTTAAAAACAGAAAAGGGACAATGGGCAGTGGTGGTACATACATTTAGTCCCAGCACTTAAGAGCCAGAGGCAGGAGGATCTCTGAGGTCAGTCTGGTCTATAGATAAGTTCCATGACAGCCAGGGTTACATAGAGAAACCTTGTCTTGACACCCACCCCTCCAAAAAAAAAAAAAAATTAAAACTAGGAAAGTTTCCTAGATCTGGGCTTGGTGATGTATGCCTGTGATGTATGATGAAACCAATGCAGGGAAATGAAGATCAACTAACCTGGTTTAAGTAGTAACACCAAAAAACTGCCACCTCCTAAACAACCACCAAACCGAACAACAAAAGCAAAAAACTAAGAGAACCAAATATTACATGTCTATAGTAAGAAGTTTAGAGGACTAGACTAGGGAGATGAGTGTCCTCCAGGTAGAACAGCCTTAGCACAGGAAGGAACTGGACGAAGGATTTGCTACGTGCTTGATTACTGGATACCTTGCACCTTCATCCCCTTGGCCTGCTGGGACTGGTGATGGAGCCAGGCACATGTAGCTAGAGATTTCAAAACTGAAGGGAAAATGGAAAGTTGCTTTCTTCCTTTCTGGGACCTCTGAAAGGAGTTACTTACTCCCCCATAG
Source organism: Grammomys surdaster (assembly GCF_004785775.1). Classification (NCBI taxonomy): domain Eukaryota; kingdom Metazoa; phylum Chordata; class Mammalia; order Rodentia; family Muridae; genus Grammomys; species Grammomys surdaster. Next base: position 2,714,971 of record NW_021604760.1, on the reverse strand, counting down.
GTGTGGGGTAAGAGAAGCATGTATTTTACCACAAGTGAATAATGTTCTTTGTACCTCCCCACTTTCTGTAGCTTGTGGAGGAGACAGATCTCCCTGGAGGCTGTGACATGGAGCAGACTTCTTTTTTTTAAGTCAGTATTTGTCTAAGTGGCCCAGACTCTCCTTCCACTCACAGCCCTGCTTCAGCCTTTAATGCTGGGATGACAGGGTGTACAGGTGAAGGTTTTGTTTGAATGAACATGTGAATGTGTTTCTCACATCCACACATATAAAATGACCATTAAGGAGCACAAGCTGTGCTTCTGCTGTTGACAGGGTAGACTCCTTTCTCAATCCACACTCAAACAGCAGCTTCTCAAATGTTAACTTACTATACAACTCAATTTGTTTATTAGTTTACCATTTCAAAGAAAAGGGTGATAAAACACCTGCCACAATAATCTAACAGGTAGATGCTGCTGGGTTTCCAGGGCTCAGGTACTGCAGAGTGGGTGCCAGGTGCAACCCTGCACTGCACAGGACGCACACACCGCTCATGTGTAGCTGAGATTCACTTGGAGAAAACTCGTTTCTGACTTGTCAAAGAGAAAATGACGGCAGCTTCCTGGACAGTCAGGACACCTGCTCTGCTTTGTGCAGCTCCAGGTTATGTAGTCTACTGACGACTGGTGCGGCAAAGTGAAGGGAGGCCTTGCTAATGAAACATTCTAGTGAATTCTCTCACGGGAGTGCCAGAAGCTGGGACAGGACTTGGAATGGGAGAGTTTAGGAGAAGTTTATGAAGCCAGACTTAATACTGTTCCAGTTAGCCTGCCCCGCACAGAAAAAGGCTGACTTCATACCGATCAAGACTAAGTGGCAAAGCTTAGACTAGTTGGATTTGTTAGATTTCTGGGGACACAACACCTGAAATTTTATAATAAGCTGTAACACTATTAAAATCAAGCAGTTTTTCTAAAAAGGTGTGTGGAGGAAGCACTTAGCATACCTGTGGCAAGTGACAGGCAACACAGCCTTGTACAGCTGAGGGATCTTTCTGTTTATCAGTGGCTGCAGAGCCTCTTTAAGGCGATGGTAATTTCTCTCCAGTTCTCTTTGATACTCCTTTTGATCTGGCCCAATTAAGCTCTTGTTTTTTCTTAAGGCATCCTCACACCTAGGGGGTAAGAAAATACATGTTTAGACATTTCTCTTCCCTTAGAAATTTGTAATTCTAAACACACACACACACACACACACACACACACCCATGCAGTTGATACAAATGATTATCTTGTTTTAGGTTTAATTGCCGTTATGGTTTAGGTGTTAAAATGTCCCCACAGACTTCATGTGTTGAAGGCTTTGTCCTAGCTCATGGACTGAGGTGAGTGGATCATGAGATGCTAACTTCGTCAGTGGCTTATTAGGAGGGTGGCCTAGATACTGAAGTAGGTCAGCAGTGGTGTGCCTCTGAAGGTATACTGTGTCAGGCGCTCTCTGCTTCTTGTCTGTGATGCAACAGGCATCTGAGTTTCTTTAAAAATCTGATAAACACTTCATGTACTCATTAAGTTGAAAATAAATTTTATTAATTTGTAGCCCAGGCTAGCCTAGAACTTGTGATTCTTCTGCCTCTGCTTTCTGAGTCCTGGGAAGTATGTGCTACTATTTGTCTTTGACAGTGCAGGGAGATCAAATGCAGGAAATGGCACCACTGTTTTTCCCCCATGTTGAAATAAAAGGTTTGGTTTAATAAATAGATAATGATCATTATCCAATTTATTCAAATAGTCAAGAAAAAGACATTTTAAAAATTAATATACAGGCCTGGAGTGGTGGCACATGCCTCTAATCCTACCAGCTGAGAGGTTGAAGCAGAACAGCAAGTTCAAGGCTTACACAGGCTGTCTCAACACAACAAAGCCATATCTGCATACGTATAGCTAAATATCCCCTTGCTTGTGCACACAGCTCAGATGATGCTTAGAAAAATGGATAGCTCTAAATGCTGATTTTATATTAGAAAAGGCCACCAAGCTTGACCACCTGATCCCGAGACCCACATGGCAGAAAGAGAACCGACTCCGACACAAGCGGGCCAGACCATTTAGGTGTGTGTGCACAAACACAGATAAAAACAAATATATTAATTTTTAAAAATTAAAAAAAGTGTTAATACTGAAAAGCAATTTGAAAAAGAATAAACTCATGAGTTTATATATTTTGGAAAAACTGTGCTATCACCTAAGTGTAGCTAAGCATATGAACCCAGAGCACTGCATTCAGGTGCACATCTGTTGCACCTGTGGCATTCAGTTCAGACATTCTTCTATGTACATATTTTATATGTATATGTTTTACAATAGCAACACAGCCAGGAGTCTCCAAATATAATCAAAATATAGCAGTTGGAGGAAAGAAGCACATATATTCATACAGTGGAACACACAGACATTAGCTAAAGCAACACTTATAGACACAGTCACTGGATACAGAAGCTGGCAGAAACAGTACATCGCTCAGAGATTCAGTGATTTCTGATAAAACCATAAAGACAAAATGAATGAGAAAACAGAAGTTCAGCACACTGCCTGCTTTTGGGAGTAAAGCATGAGCATGATATTAGAGTATAGAAATCATTATTTTAATTCAATATTTAATGAGTTTAAGTTTTAAAAGAAAAAGCTTCAGACCAAAAGTAAGTACACAGAAAGTATTATTTTTGGTAATTAAAAACAAACTGAAGTGTCACTCAAAACTGATCAGAAGACATCCTATTTATTATGTGTTATATAACAAAGTAGGGCATGGATGCATTTCTTGGCATTATTAATACTGGAGACATTTTGTGGTGTACACTATATATATCCAAATGTTTATGTATTTTGGCTCAATGACTTCATGATGGAAAGTTTAACTCAAGAAAAGAAAGAAGACCCGCTGTGACATAAATTATACCACATTTAAATTCAAACAGATAAACAGAAGTCAGAATACCAATGCAGTTAAACTGACTAAATAATATCACCATTTACATAATGGTTCTAATTTTAACTGAAATAGGGGCTATAGATGGCTGAGTGCGTAAGAGCTCTTCCAGAGGTCTTGAGTTCAATACTCAGCAACCACATGGTGGCTCATAATCATCTGTAATGGGATCCAATGTCTTTTTCTGGTGTGCCTAAAGACAGCTACAGTGTACTCATATAAAGTAAAAAAAAAAAATGTTCTCTTATAATTTAAGATTATTTGTAAACTGTGAACAATGGTGGTGTGTGTGTTAGTTGAAAAAACACAGCTAATATTGAAAAATTAAAATGGAATATTATCTCTAATTTTTTTTCCTCACACTCCCCCACTTGCTTTTTCTTTCTTTGAAACTGGACTGAACCTCACTGTATAACTCAGGTTGACCTTAAACTAACAGCAATCCTCCTGTTTCAGCCTCCGAATGGGCTTATAGGCATGTAGTAGCACTCCAGCTATGTCACTGGAGGTCTGTAAAGTTTATATTATGAACCATTTAAAAACTTTTGAGCCTTCTATATAATTGAAAAGGAGAAAGTCCTTTGTCCTGATAGTAACACTTAAGGAGTCCTGTTGACTACAAGAGTTCATTCCCCTGAACAAAGTCTGTTTGGGCTGAGCATACAGCTCAGTAGTCCTATGCATGCCTTGTTTGTATGAAAGCAAAAAGAAACAGAAAAGCAAATTTTAAAAAGCATATTAAAAAAGACAACTGTTTACAATCATGGTAAATCATGCTTGCAGTCATGGTAAAATATCCCCAACAGTAAGCAGAAAGTTATCTGACTGTCTACTACTAAATGTAAATGGCCCAATGAGAACTGGATTGTCCCATGATCATCTGGCCCCAAATTAGTAGGGTTTATTCTGTTGTAGTAACCTTCCCAATTAATGAAATGACTATTGAAACCTGTCAGTTCCAGAAGTCTCCATATGTGTATCTGCCAGGAAGTGGCACAGGTCATGGTAGGAACTGGCTTCCTGCTGCATCCCAAAACCAATGCCATGAGCCCATCTAGCCAAATGATTACTCTATAGAAAAACATCAAACTAAAGAGCTTCTTATACCAACTTCAGGAAATAACCAACAGAGGAAAAGAACAACCTACACATGGGAATATGTGCAAGATATACATGTGAGGTAGGATTAATATCCAGGGCACATAACGAACTCAAATGTAAAAGTTCAACAATGCAACAAGATACAGATACTGATCTCAAAGGTTATGCAAATGAATACACAAAAAAGTCAACATTAGAAAAATGCAAATAAAAACTACCTCCTCCTAGTTAGAATGGCTATTATCAAGAGACACCAAGTAGCAAGTGATGGTAAGATGTGGGGAAAGGGCAGCCCCTCTGTACCCCACAGGAAACAGCATGTAGCTCTTCACAAGCACCAGAAATGGGGGCTGGAGAGAACCCTCAGTGGGTATGAGCTGCTCCTGAAAGGCCCTGGTTTTGGCTCCTAGCACATACATGGTGGCTCACAACCATATGTAACTCCAGTGCTTATAACTCCTTTTTTTCTGGCTTCTGCAGGCACCAGGGACATATATGATACACTTGTACACACACAGGCAAAACACTCATACTCATAAAAAAAAAGCTTAAAAAACCAAAACCAATTAGAATAACCAAATGGCACAGCCAGGAATATGCACAAAAGAAAAACGGTCAGTCCATTAGGTCAAAGAGACATTTACACACCCACCCCTATCCTGTTCATTGCAACATGATTTACAACAGCCAAGAGTGGGAACAACCTACACCTCTATCAAATGATGAATGAGGTTAGCAGGGGTGGGCAGGAGATGAGAGGGGGTGGAGGCTGAAGTAACTCTGGATCCATTACATAAATATCAAACAGTCAAAGAACAAATTTAATAATAAAGGGAAAAAAGATGGTTTATTTGGGGATGGGGGTGAGGTGGCTTAGTTGGTACCAAGCATGATGACCCAATCCCCTAGCACACATGTAAGCAAACAAACAACAAAACACAACAAAATGAGCCAGGTGGGTTTTATGAACGTGTTAATCTCAGTGGTGGGTGGGTGGAAAGGAGGCAGGAGACAGGAGGGTCCCTGGGGCTCACTAGCCAGCCAGTGCAGTTTGCTTACGGAGGGACTCTTTCAAAATATAAGATAGAAAATGAATAAGGAAGAGACCCAGTGTCAACATCTGATCTCCCCATGCATGCATACTCAAACATATGAATATGGTGCATATGTACAATATAAGTCTTAGCCATAACAATACGTAGAAAATGGTCACTGTAAAAGTGAAATAAGCCTAGTGCAGGAAGATGGGTGTTGCACACTTGTAATATAAAACTGTGATCCTTATAGAAGTTGGAAGCAAAATGGTAGTCACCAGATGCAGGGAGAAGGGCAGGGCGATGGGCAAAGAGAAACTGAACAAAGGGTGCTCAGCTACACCAGTCTGGAATGAGACACCCTGCCTGGTATGCTATTACAGAGTACGGTAACCATGGACAACAGTGCTACACAGTATACCCAAAAAGTTAGAAGAAAAGATTTTGAACATGTTCACGGTTAAGAAATGGAAACTTTCTTAGGAGATATTTGCTCCTGATTTGAACATTATGTAGCATATTCACATATCATTTTATCAACCTATCAGTTAAAAATAAATTTAAATTTTAAAATCACAAAATTTTAGATAACGAATTATGTTTGTTTAGTTTCTGTGACAGAATCTGATTTAGTCCACTTTGGAGTCAAACTTGCTGAACTTCTGATTTTCCTGTGTGTACCTCTCAAGGGCTGGAATTACAGGTGTGTGCTAATTTTATATAGTCCCAGGAATCAAACCTAGAAGGACTTCATACATGCCACACAAACACTCTCCCACCTGAGCTGTGTCCTCCAGACCTTGATGAAGCTTTTTTAAATTTAAATTTGAATGCCTGTAAAGCTCAGGTGGAAGGAAGGGAGAATTTTGTAAAGCTAATGGAATAAAAAGGGAAGAGCTATCATTCCAAGCTACCTAAGCAAGACAGCACCATTCACATTTGCTGATCATAAAAACCAATGGCCAGCCAGTGATGGCAAGGAACGCCGCCTTCAATCCCAGCACTCAGGAGGCAAAGGCAGTCGGATCTCTAAGAGTTCAAGACCAGCCTGGTCTACAGAGTAAGTTCCAGAACAGCCAAAGCTACACAGAAAAACCCTGTCTTGAACAAACAAATGAACAAACATTCCCCAACCCCACCCCACCCAAAACCAGAAAAAAAATAAAAAAAAGCAAAACAACAAAACAAAAATCAATGTACAATAAAGTTATTTTTATTTTAATAAACACATTCAGTAAGTGAGTGGACAAGATACATTGTGTTAGGAGGTGCAAGACTGGGTGCTCTGGTCTGTGGCTCTGTTAGCTGGGCCTCAGTCACTCGTTCAGTGATTCTTTCAGAAATACTATGGTGGTGCAGGGGACTAGGCACATGTTCTACCACTGGGGTGTAGTGCTTACTTTCCTTACTCAGGTGTTCTCAGACTCATCCTCATGACCTGATGGTTTCAAAATCTCTGGATTACTGACCATTCCTACACAGATGCAGAAGTTGGCTCATGGTTTTTCCTGTTTCATACATTCTTTTCCCTTTTATGTCTAAAATCTAGAATTAACTTTTCAAGGTCCACATAAAATGTGTGGAATCTTTCCTGACACTGCCAAGATGTATTAATCAATTCCCTCTTTTGTGATCATACTGTTAGTAAATAAAAATTAGGAATTAGAGAGTTAGCAAAACCTAATATTTATTGAGTACCTATTATATGCCAAATATTAGTCTAGTAGTTTTTTAAAGTTGACTTGAGCTGGGGGAGTTAAGACTAAACACCAAGCCTGCTGTCCTTAGAAGGTTACTAGAATGCTGGCTCTTGGTCTCCAGATTTGGGGAGGGGCTCACAGTTGCAGATATTATGGTGAATCTGCCTTCCTCCTGTAAGTCTGGTGTTTTAATATGCCCTCCCCAAAGAGTTCCACAATGGCTGTTATAGTTTATTGCTGGAGGAATTCAATGCAGCCTGTGTCTGCACTGCAGGAGACCCTGTGAGCTTTATACCACATGCTCCCCACTTTGCTGATACTTTGTATTTTTCAAGTACAAAAAGTCACAGAATCAGAATAGTCACAAGCTGAGTCTTCTGAGTCTTCCTAATAACTCACCGAGAGCCTGGATACCTAGGTATTATTTAACCTGGTCTGTAAGCCTCTCTCTGAGAGGTAGATTACATTATCTTTCATTTGTTGTGATGATCACAAAGACTAAGTGACTGGACAGGGACATACATACACTGATAAAGTTAGGATTTCAACATTTTCTGTTTCAGTTTCCTAACTGAGGGAAATGGTGCTGCATGCTGAAGAATAATACTCATTTTCTGGCATAAACAGCAGCTTTCAAGTTAAAAGAGTTGGAGTATGGAAGGGTGCAGGTCTATGCTGGTAAAGAACAGTACATGCAGGCTGGAGAGATGGCTCAGTGGTCAAGAGCACTGACTACTTGTCCAGAGGTCCAAAGTTCAATTCCCAGCAACCACATGGTGGCTCACAACCATCTGTAATGGGATCTGATGCCCTCTTCTGGTGTGTGTCTGAAGACAGCTACAGTGTACTCATAAATAAAAATAAATAAGTCTTGAAAAAAACAAAAAAACAATAAATGCCACACAGATTGCTTCACCTGTTGAACCAATTCCTAGTTTCTGTTTTCAACAATTCCTTGTGGCTCTCATCTCAAACTGTGGTATTGGCCACTCTTAATTTGAAGTTCTTTTTGCAAGAAGCCTCAATTACCTTTTAGTAAAGTCCTTGAAGCAAAGGCGCAGCTTGTTGTGATGTCTGAACAGCTTTGGGTCACCAGGTATTTCAGACAGGAAGACCTGGGCAACCTCCAGAGGTCCCTGAAAGATAAAAGGAAACGATGAATTGTTCTTGTTCTTTAGAGTCATGGCGTTTACCCACAGGACCACAGCAGTCACAGGGCTGCACGTCTCTTAGGACTCTTCAGACAGCCTGCTCCAGATACTCCAGACATCTTATCTACATTCTTGCCTTCTATAGTCAGATTAATTTTGTAGTGGTTCATCCTCCAAAGAAATGAATAGGCCTTTGACTTTATCAATGCACCTTGTATTTTTTTATTTTGTCTTTTTTTTTTTTTTTTTTTTTTTTGAGACAGCGTTTGTCTGTGTAGCCCTGGCTGTCCTGGAACTCACTCTGTAGACCAGGCTGGCCTCGAACTCAGAAATCTGCCTGCCTCTGCCTCCCAAGTGTTGGGATTAAAGGCGTGTGCTACCACTGCCTGGCTTTTTTTCTTTTCTTTTTTCTTTTTTTTGGTTTTTCGAGACAGGGTTTCTCTGTGTAGTCCTGGCTGTCCTGGAACTCACTCTGTAGACCAGGCTGGCCTCGAACTCAAAAATCAGCCTGCCTCTGCCTCCCAAGTGCTGGGATTAAAGGTATGTGCCACCACCACCTGGCCTGCCCGGCTTTTTTAATGATTCTTGATGCCCAAGTTTTAATGCATCTCCAATCCACTGGCTATTGCACTTGATTTTACAAAAGCAACTTCTCTCGGCATTGTAAAAGTTACTCCTGATCCAGTAAATTAAACAGAAGAGTCTTTTAAATTATGTGAAGGGAAGAAATAAACATCACATGTGTTAGGGGCACAAAGGTCCCGCTTCAGTTATACCCTACAGCATTTCTTGATATTGCTCCTTAATCCAAAAAGTAGTTAAGACATATTATGCAAAATCTGACTAACAGTTTTCTTGATGTTCGTAAATGGGGGTATTGTTGGGGCCATGCCTAAAGTCGTGAGAAAGACTCTCTCAGCAAATCAACTATAGGGGATATTATGACGACTTTCAACATGTATGAAAACCACTAGTGCTATCTTATATGAAAATATTATTACAATTTCCCAAATGATTCCAGATTACTTATTCTATAGCGCTCATTGTGAAGAAGCTTTGGAGAAGGAAACATCATCGAGAATCTAAGAGAGCAGAGGTTCACATATGTTAAATACAGCTCTGGAAATGAGTCTTTTTTGTAATCATGTATACTTTTTTTAATGAAAGAATTTTGTTTTGTTTTATGAGACAGGGTCTCATTATGTAGTCTCAGCTGATTTACAACTTGCTACATAGATCAGGCTGGCCTTGAACTCACAGAGAATCTGCCTGCCTCTGCCTCTCCAATGTAGATTTAAGAGCATATGCCACCATAACCATCTAGCAGAGACTATTGTAAGTGACCAAATTTCTATAATATAAGCATAGGCATAGGAGAAGGAGGCATGAAAACTGTGACAGAGATGTTTTTCCATTTACACTTTAGTACCATGTGACCAATCCAATACATACTCTTTCCAACTAATTTGCATGATTCTGTCATTCTGTAAACATTACAGTGTTTCTTCAAGTCCAGTATGTAAGCCAATGGCACACACTCAGCAAGAAGTACGAACCTGGTTTACAGTTGTTCCTACAGACCCCTGGAGGACCATTTGAAGCATTTTGGGGTCTGCTGGATCCTGATGTGTTGCAAATGCCAATTCCTGTGTCTTTTTCTGCATGTCTTCGATAGCAACTTCAATTGGTGTTAAGATTATCTAAGTAGAACAGTAGCAATCAGGTCAGTGTACTGACTGAACACTACCTACTGAGCTTTAAATAAGGAAGTCAGAAGAAATGGGGACACATGATAAGCTTTCATGTAACAAAATCTAAACTTCAATTAATAATCCCTAAATTAATAAACATAAAAATCAATAGTTACTTTAAAAAACATAAACTGAGGATGAATTAGCAACTTAGAGGATATCCAAAAATGAATGAGCAACAAAGGTCAAATCCTAGCATACAAAGAGGGTGGGAGACATCTTCTGCTAAAACCACATATAAATTCAGAGTGTGAATGTATTAGTTTCGTGAATTCTTTTTCCTCCACTGTGGAGTTACCTCTTCTTTGTGAGTGACATTGACCCTTGTTTTAATGTAAGGGAAGGCATGAGACGTTGTCAGAATGGTCTTCCGTTTGAACTGTTCATGAAGTTCCCCATGAGCACGACCATCTAAAGTGAAGGGTGTACAGTACATGAAACGCCGGAGATTGTAATTTTTGTCAAAATAAGTGATTCTGTCCTTCATCTCATAGGTGTCAAAGAATGGCTCCACGTAGGTAATCTGAATGTATGCCTGGAAAGGGAGAAGGTCCACATTCACCAACAGTAACCTGTCACCTAGTGTGTGCCAAGCCAAACGACATGGAAATCTTCAAAGGCACAATCACACATCATTATAATGTCATCAACCTACCTTGTTTGGATCTAATTTACACTTGTCTACAGGATTAGAGTCTTTGATTACTTCAAGCACATCCTCTCCAAATCTTTCTCCATAAAATCCCTGTAATGAAGAGGAGGAAATCTTTTACATGACTTTCCCAGTGAACCAGAGTAGGCCCTTGAGGGAGACTCCTCAGCAAGAGGAGGAGATTTGGCAGGTTTTGTTCTAGCCATGCCATCTCCATCCATGCAATTAAATAACAGCCAATTTTTCTTTTTCTCCAATAAAAGCTCAGGTTTTTACAAGGGGACCTCAAGAGCTGCAGTTCGGTCAATGGTTCAGAAGAAAAAACTAAAACAGCAAAGGAGGTGACCTTTAAATGCAGCCATCCAGGAGGACCGCCAGAAATTATCCTCACAAAGGGGTTTTGCAGGATAAAGTTTGGGTAACATGGTCTCAGTATTTCTCAAGACTTACCTCACTCATAAAAGTAAGGAGTCATAGTTTGAGCCAGTTTGTGGAACCCAAAGCCAGTAAAGTCACCTTAAGAGTCAACACTAGCTGAGAGTAGCAGCCAGCCTAGAGCCCTGCTTCCCCAACTGTTCTGTGTGTGTGTGTGTGTGTGTGTGCACACGCCTCTTAGGGATCCTGTTGAAGTGTGGACTTTGATTTAGAAGGTCTGGGGTTGGATCTGGGACTCTCCTCGGTGACACTAATGCACCTGAGGCACAAGCCACTCGGAGCAGGAAAAGAAAGGTTCAGAGGAGCGACCGGAATGGAATGATGTAAATATAAAGTAACTATAAAGCAGTCATCTATGTGAGAAGCAAGGAGTTCTCAGAGCGACTCCAATGTTCTCCAGGCGTGGCTCCAGTGTTTCATTCACCTCTGAGGATGAGGACGTCGCAACAGACACGGGTGAGTCAGCCACTTCCTGGGCTTCTGCTTCCAATCTTATTACACACTGCTACTTAGCTTCTCATCTTTTACTCAAGTATAGACAAATCAGAGTAATTCTGACGGACAAAGGAGCTAAGAAAATATGTGTGAAAATAAATCCTCAAAAGTATAGCTAATAATAATTTACTGTTGTCATATAAGATTTAAAGGCTTTGAAAAGGTGCTATTGTACCTCTCAAAAATTCTTATATGCCACAGAAGTCATTTATCTGACTTACTTAATTAAAATTGATGTGAAAATCTACTTTATATAGAAACATGACATTCGTGAACTACCACGGCATTCACCTCCAATCTGTGAGAAATCTCTGCGAGTTTGGTTATTGCAGGCTCCTTGTAAACAAATTCCTGTTCATCCAAATCCCCGAACTTGGTTCCATAAAAACCAACACGGAAATAGGTGCCAAACATCCGCTTACCATCCTAGGTTTAGGAAAATGAGAAAATTTAATACAAAGACTTTTTGCTTTTTTTTTTATATTATGCTTAGATTGCTATATTATAAAATTTCCAAAACACTGCAAAAAATTAGCTCAAAATGATGTTTATTTTCAAATAAGGGTAAAAACAAATAAAATGGTCTTTCTTCATTATTTCTAACAAGGATTATGCTAATTACATTTCTTACTAAATGAAACAAAATGGTCTCTGTTTTTAAATCCATACAGTTGGGCTATATTAACTTATTTTCCTTATTGAACCAAAAGGTCTTAATATAAAAGTTAATTAAAACACATCACTAATACATTTTCAAGTCAACATAATCCTTCTCTTAGTCTCTTTGAATATATTAAAAAGAGACCATAGAAGTTAAGAGCCAAGGATAGCATCCGGCATAGAGTACAAAATCAGCAAAACATCAAGACCCTTCAGAAATACTAATGTAAAAATTCTTTTTTTTTTTTTTTTTTTTTTTTTGGTTTTTTGAGACAGGGTTTCTCTGTGTAGCCCTGGCTATCCTGGAACTCACTCTGTAGACCAGGCTGGCCTCGCTAGAACTCAGAAATCCGCCTGCCTCTGCCTCCCAAGTGCTGGGATTAAAGGCGTGCGCCACCATCGCCCGGCATAAAATTCTTAAATCAGTATCATTGTTAATACAAATATTTGTATGTAGAAGAGTATAAATGAAATAGAAAGGAAAAATCTGGGTGCAATGTAATAATAACATTTTGAGAGGGGTTGTATTTTAAAGATCGCCAAAAGCACCCTCCAAACTTCCCAATGCCCTGTTTATGTATTAGAATTATTATTTTGCTTCTGTTATGGTCTTTTCAGTGATATCCTGTATGACCACCCAGATACACACAATTCTGTGATATGACTTAACATTAACCATACAGCACATACAAGGACAAAAATCATTCTAATTCTTACACAAGTTCAGTGAGAACCAATTCTTTCAATAAGGACAACATCTGGGCACTTCTCATACAATTTGAAGATTACAGACCCAAAGCAGTTTCAGAAGGTTTCTGCAGTGACTCTCATACAAACCACATAAAGCATAAAGTTCCTCTCAATTCTTCTTAAGCCTAAATTGCTTTATATTTATTTTTGCTATATAGAAAAGATCATATGGTATATACATTTAAAAAGTGAACAATAAATGTTACAGATAATTAAGCAAGATGAGAAACTTTGATCCTTAATTTACCAGTTTTATAATACCAAAGCAAGAAAAAGTAAGATAACCCCATATTCTCATCTACAATAAGAAAAATATCTTTGGAGCTAAAAAATAAAAATTTTAACTTAAAAACATTTTCATTTTAAAATGTAACATAAATATTAACTGATTCTTACAGTAAATGAAATCTCGGGGTGAATTAAATAAATTTCACAACAATTTTTATTGGATCCAGCAGCAGGCAATAGTATTACTTTGACGATCAAAGCAAGAAGGCATTGCATGGATCACAAGTGAAAACCCTAAGACGACTGCTTACAGATCTGTGATTGTTAGCTTTCAGACTATGTTTCATACAGAAAAGCAGTCCTTCTGAAAACCAAACATATTACACTATTCTATTCTAGCTGCATGGCCTCAGCGGCTTCCAGGTTAAAATATTACTTTAAATCCTTAATATTTAAAGACAGTAATTAGGATTCACTTCCCTTAGCTAAACTTTCCAACTCTCAACCATGGTATAATAGTAATTACTATCTTGCTTCAATTTTATTGGTCTTTCCAGAGATACCCCATAATGTGTATGATCCCAAAACATAGACAGTCTTGTGATGTGACCTGATGGGGAAGGTACCATGACTCACTGCCTAAATCTGACTAAAACTTAACTACCTTTCTAAATATACTTTTTGCATTGATATTGTTATGTTATTATTTATCTTCACTGACAGAATAAAAATAAGACTTGCTCCTCAAAAGAATAAAATATGAAATCAAATATTAGAATTTATATTAGTACATACTGTAATGAGTACTATCAAGAATAGAAGATGAATTTTGTTGGAGCCAAATCACAGTTAGGGTTCTAGCCATCCACAGGGCTCAACATTAAAAAAGGAGAGGGGGCAAGCCGATAGAGGAAAAAGGAAGGGACATTCCAGTAGATATAGGCAAAAAAAAAAAGTTAGATCCAATCATAAAAGGGAACCTATATGAAGGAAACCATCCAACCATCCATTCAAGTATCGAGTGCCTAAGGTACATCAGGCATCACAACACATGACTTCACCAGAGAAAGGGAGAGAGGTCTCATCAAGCAAGTGACAGCTGAGGAAAGATGTAAAAAGCTATTCATATTGATTTCTGGGGAAAATATACTCCAACCAAACGGAGAGCCAGTGCAGAGGCTCTGAGGCCAGAGCCTACCTGATGTACTTGAGGAACAGAATGGAGAACAGCATGGGTGGAACAGAGAAAATCAATAGACACACAGGAGACAAGAGCATCAGAGAACTACAAGGAGTTCCTGGATGGTGTGTATGTGCATGTGTGTGTGCGCATGGGTGTGCTATAGATGGTGAACATAGACAAAGAGAGGCTAATAGTCTGAGTAACGATATTTTGATTTAGAATTCTCTTGCTCACCTACTGGCCAGTATCTAGTTTTCAAAGCATAATCATGTAGCTTCACTCGTAGCAAAAGGACATTCCTCCAACTTAATTTTCTTTTGTTCTGATACCTGCTTTTGTTTTGAATAAGTTAGCATTATTTCCTTTACTGTTTAGAATTCACTCTGAATTTCACACCACTCCCACACTATATATAGCTTATTCTTCATAAGCGGTTGTACTTACGGTTTTCTTAACTCTAGAGGTTAAGATCAAACTATGCACCAGCAAACTACATCCCATGTCAAACATACTTACATTTGTTCTAGCTTTGTTTTCTTTGCTAAGGCAGGAGCCCGTTGAGCAAGTGTGCACTTGCACCAGGACACTCTGCTGTTCCCTACACTATCTGACTTCCACACAGGTGTATCAGTATTGGACACAGTGCTCATCTCCTTTCCCTTCTGTTAGGCCTATTCTTTCTAAAGACTATTTGTCAGATTCTTCTGGCCAAGATTTCTACTTGGGAATATATTCCATGAACATCTACCTAACCGATTTTTTTGAGGGGTTGACCCAGGCCTTCCATGCCCTGGCAGGCATTCTAGCAATGGATGGCATCTAATCCCTTTTTTCTTTTTCACTTTCTATGGTAATATAAGATTTTGCTAAACTTTCCAGATTGACCTCGAACACATGATCCTTTTGCCCCCTCCTCTGGAATGGGTGGGATTATAGGATGTGCCATTGTACCTGGCCTCTTTGCTTAAGTCTTATGTTGATTTAACAGGAGCTAGGGATAGCGCAGCACTCCAGCACCTGACTGTGGGTCTGATTCCCATTATATCAGCATCATCAACAAAACCAAAAGATTTTAAGTGAGAATAATAGTAATGTCAACAGTATAAACACAGCAGCAATAAAAGTCGTCTCCAACATGCTTGAGTATTTGCTGTGTTAGAAACACTTTATATGTATTATATTAACTTTCTTTTTTTCTCTTTCTTCTTTTTTTTTTCCAGACAGGGTTTCTCTGTGTAGCCCTGGCTGTCCTGGAACTCACTCTGTAGACCAGGCTGGCCTCGAACTCAGAAATCCGCCTGCCTCTGCCTCCCAAGTGCTGGGATTAAAGGCGTGCGCCACCACCGCCCGGCTTAACTTTCTTTTCTATTCAGTTTTTTAGCCTATGCTGGCTTGAACTCCCAATCAACCTGCTTAGGTCTACAGACAGTTAAACTTACAGGCATGCAACAGCATGCCCAGCCTACATGTATTACATTAATAATTGGCAGAATTCTGTGACTGGTACCACTATTTTGATCCTCATCTTACAGATGAAACAAAACAAAGCAAAATAAAAAATTTCTGGCATTTTTATGTGGCGTCCACATCAAACTTTACTTCATCTACATCCTTTCCAGATTCCACTCACAGACAGAAACCCTAGGATTCCAGAATGGCCTTTGAGTTGTCTTTACTTCTCTGGTGTTTTTCTTAAGATTTCCTGTGAAGTTCTTTAAGTAATTCAACTTATTCTTAACTTATTTTTGTTTTGTTCCAGTTTTAAAGCAGGGTTTCATGTAGTCCAGGGTAGCCTAGAACTCCCTAGATAGCCAACACTGGCCTTGAACCCCTGATCTTCCAGCCTCAGCTTCCTGAGTCCTGGGATTAAAAGCATATGCCACCATGACTGCTGAGTAATTCACTATAGAATCACCTCTCCTTCTCTGTTTGCTTTATCACCTCTATATTACAGTACCATCCTCTACCATAACTTTCTGCATTTTGCAGATCTTTCTTTTATAATCCAATGTAAAAATCAAGTGGCAGTTTAACAGACATACACATCTCTGATTCAGCCTAACTAGTTTCTAATCTGAAGTTCAATTCTAATCATTATATATCTCTATCCCCAGACAAAATGTCATATCCAATGTCATCTACAGTTTGCTAACCACGGAGCCAGCAGAGGAGGCAAAACAAAACAGTATAGCAGGGTCCTACTAGATCCACCTTCTGGTCTGCCACCAGGGAGATAGCAACTCTACAAAGCACTTCTGAGGACACATGGTTCTTCCCACTCAATGGTCCTGTAGCCAGCATACCTAGTGTCCTGTTCTAGAGTTAAAGGCCCATGAATGCTTTCTACCCACTCTCTCTTTCTCCTCTTGTATCACAAATCCTCCCCTGCAACCTGAAAGTATCCTATGCTCCATCCTCAAAACAAAACAAACAAAACAAAACAGAAACAAAAAGACTCCTTGTTTAGGTTAATTCCTCCCCACCACTGTAATTAGCTGTTTCTAATTCTATTTATTTATTTTATGTATATGAGTGCACTGTTGCTGTCATCAGACACACCAGAAGGGGGCATCAGATCTTATTACAGATGGTTGTGAGCCACCATGTGGGTGCTGGGAATTGAAACTCAGGACCTCTGGTAGAACAGTCAGTGCTCTTAACCACTGAACCATCTCTCCAGCCTGAATTTTTTCTTTTAAAAATATTTTAAGTGTGCCATAGGAAATGATTTATTTCATATTATTTAGAGAACAATAAATGGGCTTTGGGAAAAAATGAAAATTAAGATATTAAGGAACAAAATGTCGTAGTCAACACTGGCAAGTTCTTGGGAGTTTCATGTGTCACTTGACATGTAAACACTTCAGCAAACTACTAAATATGGTCAAGAGTTCTCCCCCCCGCCCCCTCCCCCTCCCTCCCCCTCCCCCTCTCCCTCTCCCTCTCCCTCCCTCTCTCTGTCTCCAAAAAGCTTTGCCAAGTCACAGAATTTCTACTGAACCAAGAGCAGAATGTAAACCGTGGAGCAATGCAGACTCAAGGAGCTTATGCTATACATAAATTGTCCTTACTAGGTATCAGTCCATGAGCGTTCTATGAGAATACTAAGAAATTAGCTAAGAAACAGTTTTCAGAAAAAAATGAAATCACTGAAGCTGTCAGAGTTAAACAGGAAAATATTCACAAGATAGGAACTTACCACAATAGACAATAGTAAAGGTAGGGAGGAGGTCAGCAACCAGGGGCAAGAGAGAGAAAACAGAAAGCATTTTAATTAGGGGAATTTCAAAACATTTAAGCAGCAAATGGTAGCAAACACATTTTTAAAATGCAAGCATTCACTTAAGTTTAACAAATACAGCAAAAACCACACGTGCACCAAGTTCAGATGCGATGAAGCTGAAGATCCAGCACAGGCAGTGACAAGGATGCAAAAGAGGAAGCAAAACCTTCACCATGCAGCACACGATGGGAGGATGGTGTTAGTGTCAAAACCAGTGGAGAGGATATTATCCAGGGGTCGATTTAGCATCAAGCAGACTAGTAAAAAACTGCTCAGAGGTTTTCATATAGTCTTAATTTTACGTCTAGTTTTCAGCTAACTCTATTTCTTGTTAGAATATCCATGAGGAACCTTATCCCTTGGAGATGGCTGTGGCAAGACTGCATATATCTAGATGAAGCCACAGAAATAAGACACTATATTTTAGGTATTAATGAGGTCATACACATTTAATCTGGAGGATGAAGGTGAATGTAAAGGAGATGGCCCATGTAAAGATAAGTAGAGGCAGGCGCTATTTCAGAATGGGAAGACAGCCACTGTGACATCTGGCTCTAAGGTTTTCTTTCTGGGTCTCCAAACAAGGATTACAAGGAATCAAATAGAGAAGCCTACTATATTCAGCCAATTTAAGTAGAGAGGCAAAGCCACACACCTAACCCAAGACTGTATTCACTACTAGGGCATTATTTAGAGAATTTTCTTCTTTACAGAAAGATGAAAAATTCAATTTCAGATAAGATTTATTTTATATTTAACATTTCCAAATTTAACTACTACATAAAAGGAAGCAAATGCCTTCATTATACAGGATTAAACACTATCAGAATATGAAGTCAAATTTTTAAATACTAAGTTTTCTCAGTTTCTCTATCTTGCTCCCTAACTAAATTTAAGTGACCAAAATGAATTTCTTTCCTGGGGTGAGGGCTATATCCAGGGTAAAGTGACTCTTCCCGTTTATCAATTCCAGCATACCCATTTCCCACCCGCATTTCGTTATCAACACAGTCTGCACCCATCTTTCCCGACAAGATGCCAGTAGAATACACAGATGACTTTTCTCTTATACAAAGGCACAGAAAATAGTGTGTTCTCTGACTGACAGCAGCAGACCAATACAATATTTTCTATTTATACCTCTGAGCAATACCATAAATCGACCTCTGTAAGTGAGTGAAACATGGTTAAGAAAGAGATTTGTGTCTAAGTGTTGATGACAGAAACACGTCAGAGGATAAAAACAAACTGCAGTGGGAACACAGTGGCTCATTTACCAAAGAATCTCATTAGTGAAACGGGTTTCCATGCACTGCCTGCAACCTCTACATCAAACAGTTCTTAAAATAACTTACAGTATTTTAACAACATTTCTTTGGTTAATGAATTCAGTTGATAAGCAAACAGCAACAGAATACCCACAGCTAGCACATGTGGGCAAAGCATTGGCATAAGAAATCTGGTCAAATTCATCTATTAGTGCCTTTAACTAACTAAAGCATCACCTACCTCCCAGCCAGTACTCTGTGTAACAAAAAGTAAAAAAAGGGCAAGTCATAAAAAAACTGTTCAAAAGAACAAAGAGGCCAAAGGAAGGTCAGTTATACGGTACCATATTACATTCTTCTCCCCAGAGGATAACAAAATATTTTAAACAGAACATATTCTATCATCTAAGACCAACAGAAATTTTATAACACATTTGTTCAAAATTCAGTTCCTAAAATTTTGCCTTTGAAAAGGTAAGCTTTAAAACGAAAAGTACTTTTTAAGTCTATAGTACACATTTTAGGGAAATAGAATCTGCCGCCTATTCTGTTTCTGTGTCTAATTCAGGTCTCTGACTACCAGGAGCTACATTCCACTGAAATATCCAGGTTAGACAGGACACACACTGCAATTTTGCAAAATGACAGGAACTGAATCAAATGGATGGAGCTTTCTGAAAAACCACTAGTAGTTCTACATGTTGTAGACTGGATATGTGTAATTTGCACCATAGAGCTCTCAAGGCAGATGAAGTTCCTCAGAACATGTGGATAATTGATTATAAAAAGTAACAGTTACCACCAGGAAGCCCAACCAACCTTTTGGAACGTCAATATTTTAGAAGATTACGATAGAGCTCTGGCTTAACAGGAACAACCCACTTTACTTTCAGATTCTGTCTACTCATCTGTGACAGCCTGGCCATGGCGGTCAGGCTAGTAAACAGTAAAACTGTTGCAGAGCTGCACGCAGGAGTGAGGATTCAGTCACTCCTCCACTGCCTTGTGGAAGTCGTGCATGGGAAGGGAGCAAAATCATGCAGGAGGAGGAAGAGGAGGAGGAGGCCCAACAGGAACGTTTCAGTGGAGCCAGTGACTTAGTCAGAAGGCACCAACCACTAATAGTCTATTTCATTTTCCAATAAAGTTTGATTCTGATTTTGGTGAATTAAAGTACTAACCTCACTCTATAAATTGTGTAAGAACTTGTTTTGGTCATTGTTTTTAGCTTAGAAACACTGGGTGAGAGTGCAGGTGTAGGAGAAACACAGCTAAAGCAGTAAAAATACTAGGATTTCATTACATTTTCATATCATTCAACAAAAAAGTTAAGTTACACATAAAAACTTTTTGGCACCAAAGAAACAGGTGTTAATTTAAATTAAATCAAATTTAATTTAAATTTAAATCAAACCCATAATTATAATCTACAATGTAATACAGAAATAAAATTCCAAAACATTGCTAAATGATAATAATTGAAAAATTTGACAAAGAAAAACGTCATTTGGGGAGTTTCTAATAGTCATGACCACTTTAAATTCATTCCTTTTTTTTGTTAATAAGTCTGGTTTTAACTACAAACTATCTTTTAACCCAAGTAAATGCCATTCCATGGGATTTGGTTAGGCGAGAGCACAAGGCAGTGTTAAGGTCTGTAGACACCTCCCCAGCTAATAAAGTCAGAAGTGGGAACTGTTACCTGGTGAACGATTTTGCTGAACGCTTCCTGGAGTTTGCCATGGATTGTGGAGAGCTTCTTTGCATCCCGATTAGCTTCATGAATAGGAATGAGTACTTTGTAAACCTCATTAACCGCTTCATACATGCCCGCCTACAAAAATAGTATCTGTGAGATACTGCTTTCTTTTACATCAATGAAAAGTAAGATAATTAGAATTCATAAATTCAACATTTTTATTAAGATAATACTAATGAAGGCTGGACGCCCCAGGGGGTGGGAATTTTGAGGGTGGGGAAGTAGGAGTGGGGAGGGTAGGTGGGGTTACATCTACAGAGAAGAAGGAGGAGGGGTAAGGGGATGGGGGGTTCCCGGGTGGGTGGGGGATGGGGTAAGGGGATAACATATGAAATGTAAATAAAATATCCAATTAAAAAAAAAGAAGAAGCTTTCCCAATAGGTCTAATTTTAAGCATATTAAAACTTAAAAGCCAATTTTATGTAATCTTTTCCTCTGAAAGGACTCAAGTGTGTATGTATTTATACTCTATACATTCATGAATACTTATGTTGATGTATAATATGAACTGGACATCCTCTTCCCATCTTTCCTATAATGACTTCACTAAGGTAAATATGTATATGTGCATATAACTCTTGAAAACTAGTTCTGAGGACTGCAAGAAATTCAATTATTATATAGGTAACAGATCCCCTATTCTCTTACAATCAGAGCATCTGTAGCCTCTGGAAAAACCTAAATCATTTACCTTTCCAAAATTGTAAGTAGGCACAGGAAGCTGCTTACTAGAAATTCTTGGGAAGTCTTTAAATAACTTGATCTTTATGGACATACAGGGTCTGGCGTGTTGGCACTGGGGCTGCACTTTCTCCTAGCAGATGGCACTAGAAGGGGAGAGAGAGCAGCTTTCCCAGGGTGTCACAGATTAGCACGTGTGCTTTCCCAAGGATAAGACTTCCATGATCTTTCAGGCCAGATCACAGGAGGATCTTTAAGCAATAATGTAGCTTTAATGGGGATATGAATTTAGCCTAACTAAAATTCTCTAGGAAGTATGTTAATTAAATTAAAAACTTTAAAAGAATTAATATATTAATACTATGTATAAACAAAAGAATTTCTGCCCAACATACCACTAGTCTTTAATCTAAATGTACTTTTGTGAATTACTGAAACTACATGTATATTCAGACACAGAAAATTACTAAATTACTCTGTCAATAGCAAAAAGACCCTCTAGTCTATGACAAAAATGGAATGATCCTGGTCCTTAGAAATAGGACATTTTTGAAAGGACTGAAGTCTAAAAAAATATTTTTAAGAGCTTGAAAATCATTATACTTAAACACGTGGGATCTAAGGACCAGCAAGGATAAAGATGGTAATAATGCGAGCGCACCAGCACCGCCTAAAGAAAGAGCACTCTCTACATATGGACTTCTTACCCTTCCTCATGCCAACTCGAGGTACACATTTGTATTAGATGTGTTTAGCAGTTAAGAAAAGTGAGACCTGAAGAGACTGAGTAACTCATGTCTGAAATAACAAAGTTGCTAAATCCAGAGCTCAGAGTAAGCTCTACGCACTTAGCCAATATGCTGCAGAACAGAGGAGTGAGGCCTAGAGAAGAGACCGAGTCTCTAGAGAGCAGAGCAGCTCTGGACATCATCTCCAGCTTTGCTCTTACCCCTTCATGGTCCCAACTGGTGCTGGAACACTAAGTGGTAAAACCAAAGGAGGCAGAGACTCAGTCTATCATACAAGCTCAAGGTTAGGCAGGTTAGCCTATGCTCCTTCTATAAATGCCTGTCCTGGATCCCCTTGGTGGCTTCAGCTTCAATTCTTCACATACAGATCGGGGGTGGGGGTGGGAGGAAACAAGGACTCGAGTTATACAAGCAGAACAGACAGGTAAGGGATGCAGGATGAACTCTGACAGGTGAGAGCCAGTCTTCCAAAACCTACTCAGGAAGGTTCACTGCACAAGCACAGCTCAATATATAGGAAAAAAATATCTTCAATTCACCTGAGAGACACACCATAAAAGTGTGTTAATCTATTCAGACAGAGCTTAAGAACTCAGAGAAGTTTTACTTTGTTCTTTTTTTAAGATTTAAAGATTTCAGAAAATATTTTGTAAATCAAGAAAATAACTATTGCAGATTAACACTCGTTCATAGACAAGTAAATGAGAACACTGGGGAAAGGCACAGATCACGAGGATGGGGACACACACAGTGGGAGCAGCAGTGGCAGAGCTGGAAGGACAGCTCTTAAGGACACCTGGAGCAAACGCTCTCAAGGGAAAGGCAAGGGTACAAGGCAAAGACACTGATGTATGTGTCATTTATGGACCAGGAAACTGTGGGACAGAGTGAACAAGTCACCTACCATAGAGAAGGAAGCGGCTGCTTGTTCCAGTAAACCTACGAGTCCTGACTCAGTGAAGTACTTTCCAGAACAAATGCCTTCTTCATCTGGAGATACCACATCATCTGAGACAGCAGACTCCTCTAATACATTAGATGAGATATTCTAGGGAAGAAAATTGAAGAGGTATTGGCAATGAGTCGTTTTCCTAGAGTGAAAACTGGACATGAAGTAAGTGACAACTAGATGCCACTATCTGCTCAGGTTAAGAGAAGCTGGGGTAGAGGGTAGAGCAGAGCCCATTCTCCGCCGTGAGAGGCCTTCGAGTCGGCCCTATGCAGAGCCACACAATGAAAGGGAGAAATCTCTAAAAACACGCTCTATTTTAAGATGACAATAAAATTACAACACTGTTGGTAGAAAATGTCCCCCAATAGCAAATTGTAGAAAAACACTGAAGATCAGAAGAGATCTTCACAGTTGTACCAAAGCACATAGCAAACACATACAATTAAAAACATTTGTAGGAAAGAAAATCAAGATGGCTCAGCAGTTAAGAACACTGGCTGTTCTTCCAGAGGACCCAGGATCGAAGCCCTAATTTCAATCCTCAATTAATAATCAGGTTCTCTTTAATAGGGCTGGAGATCTATCTCAGTGGTGGTGTACATGCCCTGATTACATTCTCAGATCAACATGCACAAGAGAGAGTACAATTTAAGAGTGCACTGTCATTCACCTTGCCAAGGTCTGGCCTTACATCCTGCTTCCTTTACTCGCCAAAGGATTCCATATAGCCAGGTTAAAGTAAACCCAAAAAACAAAACAACAAAGGACATACCTTGATCTCACACATACACACAGCAGATCCCTACCTGGAATGTTACACATCCAACAGGAAGATACTTCCGGTCTTCCAGCATGCTCAGATACTCAGCGACAAGGGCTGCTGAGTGGACCAGGCACTGAGCAGCTTCGGCATGATTGCTTCGCTCAGAGTGCTTGCCAGCCATGTTCTGCAGCCAGGTCAGACGCAGGTCTGGAGACGTCTGGTAGCCCTTGGCAATTCTAATCAGAACAGAAATGATTCTCAGTAGCTGCCAGCTTTCCAGACTTACTGGGAGCTCAGAGGGCTCCTCAGATTTACCCAGACAAGTTCCTGCTAGTGCATCAACCTCTTATGACAAGTATTTAAGTGGCTGAAGAATGTCATTGTGTATGGATGGAGAAGTCACTATGGTGCCTGAAATGGACACTATTATTTCGGGTTGTGAATTTAAAAATATATATTTTATATAATATATATATATTTATATATTAAATATATAATAAATACTTACATATTTATGAATATATAAAGAAAAATAAGAAAATATACATCTTCATTTGAAGAGGTTTTTTTATTTATGTGTCTTTTGCTTTATTTGTATGTCTTATGATGGACAAAACTGTGAAAGAGAGGCCCACATAGAAAGAAAACTCCAGTTCTGTTTCTATGTCTAACAAGATGCAGTGGTAATTACAAATTCTGCAAAATCTGTACCTAGAAATACTATCTCTAATCATAACCACAATTTGAAATTATGATAATTCATATTATATTAAACATTCATATTCTTTTTTTTTAAAGATTATTTTTTACATTTAAAATGTGAGCTTGAGGCTTTTCTAAGAAGTTCGAGATCTAGGACACCAAATTTATTTTTTAAAAATTCTTTCTTTTTGGCAAGCAATAAACATACTGTATTCTGAGTATGTTTACCTTTAATCCCTTGCACTGCAAATCCCACAACATAGCAAGCTGAAGTTAATTTTTTAACTCTTACTTCATGTGTGTGGGTGTTTTGCCTTCATGTATGTCTATCTGCCCAGTGTACCTGGTGCTCATGGAGACCAGAGACGGTCCTGGGGGGGAGCAGTGGTAGATGGCTCTGAGAACTGAACCTGGGTCTACTGTAAGAGCAGAAAGTACTCTTAACTGCTGAGCCATCTCTCCAGTCCAAATTGAATAGTTTAAAAGCACTGACAAAAGAAGTAGCCTCAGGAAGGCACAGTCTTTGCCTTCTACAGACACCAGGCACACAAGTGGTGCAGATACATGTGCAAATACATGTCTATTAGAAAGTCATTTAAATATTTTTTTACGTTTCTTCTCATCAAATGTTACCCAAGTGTCTTTCAAATCCCATAATGCAAACAGTGGGTGAGTCATATGAATTCTACCTGTACATGAGATCAATCAGCATTTCTGGGTCCTCCTGATGTTCCTTCATCTTAACAGTGTCAGAAAGGATCATATGGAGATTGAAAACCAAATCTTGGACCTGCAGTAGAGAATCATATAAACATTTCCTGTCATTCATTCCCAATAACTGAATAAATCTGGAAGCTATTTTTGAGAAGCTTCTAGAACTTTGAAAACAAGTTACAGCAAGTATGTGGGTGTGATAAAGGACCCCACTTTTTTTTTCTTCAGTTGACTACACTGTAAGCAGGGATGAGGTGCAGAAAAATGAGGACCCCAGGAGCACAGGAGGAAACTGCCTCTCACTGTGTCAACAGTCAGCTTGGTGAAACTAGTTTTCCTAAAGGCAAGCTAATATTTGAATAACAGGCAGGAAAAGCCTATGTCTACTGCTACAAGTGAGCAGAATTATACAACCAGACTAACTGAACAGGGGCTGTGGAGATGGCTGAGTCTGTCCTCAACATCCACAGGCCAGGTGTTGTGGCTGGCATTTCATAGAATTCCACCATGTAATGAGGCAAAGACAGGAGGATCCTTGGGCCACACTGTCAGCATCCTAGCCAAACTAGAAACTACAGGTTCAGTGACAGAGGGTGGGAAAGTGAAAGAGGAATGACAACCGACTTTGACCTCTGGGCCTTCACATGTATGGACACACACATGTGCTCAGAAACATACATGTGCACACATACACATAGTAGCATTTCTCACCTGATCAGGAAATGTGGTTTCCCTCAATTCTAGATCTTCTTCAGCATATGTCAAAATAGTTTTTAGAGAGCGTCTTAAGAATTCTTCATTAAAATTCTGAGACGTACCCACCAAAGAGGACAGTGACATTGTGACTTGCATTTTCACTCTGGCAAAGTTCTGTGAAAGGGAAATTGTCAACAATTAAGACAGTCACAATAAAACGTGCTTTTATTTCCCTGCAAAAGGAAAGGGCTAGGACCATGGCTTAGTGCTAGGCGTTTGCTTAACTTGTGTGAGGTCCTAGGTTTGATCCTAATACTGCAAATGAAACAAAATCAAAGTTTGGTGGAAAAAATGCAATTCTGAAACAATTTTTTAAGTAATGAAGTATACACAATGCAATCTGATTTTTAAAAGGACGCTATGGACTCCAGGAACTAAGCAGGGTCTCCTGCAGCCTTCCTTCCACACACCCTACACTTGTCTCACCCCTGGGAACCTCTGGTCATGCAAGGGGATCAGATCAGCTAACTGATTTTCACTCTCCTGCCCATCCGCCAATTCCAGTTTCCTACTCTTATCCCCTGGCTTTGTAGCAGATCAACTGCTGTGGTTTCTCCTTCCTGTCTGGCCTCACTCCCAGGGAACTAAGCAGATTTTCTCCTACAGCCTTTCTACACCAGAGACACTCTCTTCCTAAAAACCCAATGGTGGCCAGAAAATTAGATCCTCTAGGGAACCAAATCTTTGAGGTAGACCTGCTTTCTTCCCTCCTGTGTACCTCCTCAGTGCCCTTCCCATTTCAGTTTATCCACATTCCTGTGTGTAGGTCTAGATACCTAGAAACAAGTCTATTTGGGAACCACAGTACCTATACACGAGGTGCTCACAAGTACCTCCAAGCAGGCAACCCACTGGTGTTACATCCTCCTAAGGTCCAGAGAGGGCAACAGAAACCAAGGAACAAAAAGTCCAACAAAGAGCAGATAGCAAGACCCGGAATTAGAATCGTCTCAAACCCAAATGCCAGCATAAAAACAGAACCAATAACAGCCAGGAAGATGCAGGACAATATATCTTTATTAGAATCCTGGAACCCTACCACGACAGGCCTCAAGTACTCCAATACATCTAAAGCACAAGACGAAGACTTCAAAATAGCTATTATGAATATAATCAAGGACCTGAAAGAGGATATGAATCTACAAATAAAATCTATGAAAACACAGACAGTTGAATAAAATGAAGAAAAACAGTTCAGAACATGAAAGTAGAAATGGAATTACTAAAACCCAAACTGAGATAAAATTAGATATAAAAAATTTAGGAACTCAAATAGGAAACTCAGAGGCAAGCCATACCAGCAGAATACAAGACGGGATAGAAAAAATGGATACTCTAGTCAAAGAAAGTGTTACAACCAGCCAGCAAAACCAAAATCAAAACAAAACAAACCTCCTGGCACAAAGCATCCAGAAAATCTTGGAAACTATGAAAAGACCAAATCTAAGACTAATAGGAATAGAGAAAGAAAAAGAAGCCCATGTCAAAGACACAGAAAACAGTTCTACAAATTCATAGAAGAAAATTTCCCTTACCAAAAGAAGGAAGTACCTATTAAAGTAAAAGAAGCATACAGAATACAAAATAGACTGAATCAGAAATGAAATTCCCCATGACACATAATAATAATACAGAACAAACAAAGAATATTAAAAGCTGCAAGGGGAAAAAAAAAAAAAAACAAGTAACGTATACAGGCAGACCTATTAGAATAATGCCTGTTTTTTCAATGGAGCCTTCTAAAAGGTAGAATGGCCTGGACAGATGTTCTACAAACTCTCAGGGACACCAGAAACCAGCCTAGATTACTATACCCAGCAAAGCCTTCAGTTACAACATATGGAGAAAGAAAGACAATCCACAATGAAATCAAATTTAAGCAGTATCTATCTACCATTCCAACTCTAAGAAGACACTAGAAACTTCAAGATGAAAATGTTAACCACACCCAAGAAAACACAAGGAATAAATAATCTCAGAACAGCAAATCAAAATAGGGGGAAAAAACTCACACCACTACAACAAAATGATAAACACTGTACATGAATAACTCCCACTATCAATGGCCTCAATGACCCAATAAAGAGGCAGTGATTAACAGATCACTTTATGAAACGGGATCTATCCTTCTGATGCATCCAAAAAACACAACCATTTTTTTAAATTAATGATTTATTAGTTTATGTATGTGGGTATTTTGTCTGCATGTATGTCTGTATATCAGAAGAGGGCATCAGATCCCATGGGACTACAGTCATAAGTGGCTATGAGCCATCATGTGGATGCTGAGAATTAAACTCAAGAACTCTGAAAGAACAGCTAGTGCTCTTAATTGTTAAGCCATTTCTCCAGCCTCAAGAAATACATCTTAATATCAAAGGATAAACATCATCTCAGAGATAGGAGCAGATATTTCAAGTAAATGAACCCAAGAAACAAGCCAGGGTAGCCATTTTAATATGTGACAAAATACTCTTTAGACCAAAATTAATCAGAACAAATGGGGAATGATACTACATATTCATTAAGTGAAAAATGTATCAAGAAAATATTGCAATTCTAAATAATTATGCACCAAACACAGGGGGAACCAAGTTGATAAAAAAATACAATACAGCAAAAATCACATATTGATGCTCACACATTGACAGGAGGTGACCAACAGATTGGTCATCCAGATAAAAACTAAACACAGAAAGGCTGGAGCTGACATCATAAACCAAAAAGATCTACTAGTATTTATAGGTCATTTCAGCTAAACACAAAAGAATATACCTTCTTCTTAGCACCTCCAAAATTGACCACATACTTGGCCACAAAGGAAGCTTCAATACATAGAAAGAAAACTGAAACCACTGCATCCTATCTACCCACTGCAGATTACAGCTGGATATCAACAGCAATCCGAGAGCTTACAAGTTCCCAGAAACTGAACAACTCACTACTGAATGAACAATGGGTCAAGAAAGAAAGAAATCCTTTTTAGAATTGAATTAAAATGAAAGTACAACATATCCAAACTTATGAGACACATGAAAGGAAGTTCTCAGAGGCAAGTCCACAGCATTAAGTGGCTACATAAAAAAACTGGAAAATATCCTCTTAGTAACTTAACAGCAAAAGATCTAGAAGAAAAAGAAGAAATCACACCCAAAAGGAGATGGCAAGAAATAATCAAATTCAGGCTGAAATCAATAAAACATATACAAAGAAAGAATCAACAAAATAAAGAGTTGATTCTTTGAGAACATCAGCAAGATTGATAAACTTATAGCCAAATGAACTAAAAAAACAACAAAGCAAAAGGCATCACCAACAAAATTCCAACATAATTTCTTCAACAGAAAACGAAAGGATACTTTTCAGCTTTATATGGAAACACAATAAACCAGGATAGCTAAAACACTCCTAAAGAGAAAAGAACTGCTGGAGGTATCACCATCCCTCGCTTCCATTTGTACTACCAAGCTATCATAATAAAAACAGGATGATACAAGCATAAAAAGATAAACTGAGAAATGGAATTGAAATGAACACCCAGACATAAATCTACAGACCTATAGATACACCTATAATCTTTGATAAAGAAACCAGAAATGCTGATATCACAAAACTCTTCAGCTAATGGCATCAAGTATGACAAGAACATACTCTACTACTAAGCTGTGTTCTGACCTCCAGATCCATAGTCTAAGTGGAGTGTTTACTCTTAGCTTACTAGGTCCATGCCATGATGAAAGTTCACTAAGACATACCATGCATAAAGAATGTACAGCAGACTCTTTTACAGTGATGTTTTAAGAGTTTACAGCTTGGCTTCTTTTTTTTTTTTCACAGTATAAATTCATTGCTACTCCATTATTCTCTATTATGAAGCCGCTCTTAAAACTATGTCTTTTTTTTTTTTTTTTTACATTTTCTACTTGACACTTGTGTGTACTCACAGTACACTGGCCACTGTCTCCTTGGAAGCTCTTGCTTTATGTTCTCTGCATAAATATAAAGTTTCCTCATTCTTTGTGTGTTTTAGTGCCAAGGACTGAACTTAGGGCCTCAGTACAGAAAGGTAAGTACTCCTGACATTGAGCTAAATTCCCAGATCATCTTATTAAAGAATAATTTAATCTACTTCTTTTCTATCTTCTTTATTCCTGCTATTTATTTTAGACAAATTGTGATGGTTAGTGTTAATTTGATAAACTCTAGAATCACACAGGAGATGAGGCTTCAGTCGTATCTGTGAGGGATTGTTTTGATTCATCTTAACTTCTAAGAATGCCTGCAATCATTTTCTTGATTGCACTGGTTAGTCTATTACCTGGACAGAGGACCTTGAACTACAGAAACAGAGAAAGAGACCAGAGCAGAGGTCTGCATCTATCCCTGTCTATTTCCTGACTGGGGATGTGGTGGCCAGCTGCTTCCAGTCCTTCAAGTCTTGATTTCCTGCCATGATAAATTACACCTTGAGGTAAGAGTGCAAACAAACCTGTTCTCCCTTCAGTTGCTTCTGTAATGGTTTTTATCCAACAAGAGGAAAAGAAACTAAAATATCAATGTTCCCTATTTTTGTCAAAAATCTCTTCACACTTGACAGGCACTACACAGCTTCAGTGACACCTTTCCTTCAACTAACACATATACTTACCTTCAGATCCCATTCCCCTGTAGAGCTCAAGACCGTTCCGTTTTACTGAAAAGTTCCACCTGGATGCTGCCTGGATAACCTGACGTCACTATAGCCAATGTACCTCATCTCCGGTTAGCTTTCTCAGGTCTGCCACAGTCACCCTTCTCTTCACAGGATGAACCTACTCCAGTTCCTGCTGCCTTTACACCGTCAGGTTTTCATTCATAAAACCACTACATTTGTCAACAGCCATCCCATTTCTGCCCTGAGTCACTGCGATAACTTCTTGGTTAATTGCCTGACTGTTTTGTAGGCCTGCACTCCATCTTTTGTGTAAAATACTAAATGCCTATCAATCATTCCTTTATAATTTGCCAGTAGCTCCCACAGTGTGAGCAATAAAATTCAAGTATTCAAGGGAGTAAATACATTACACTATGTAGCGGGGACTGAGAAGGTAATAGTGAAGAACAAAGCTAGCATCACTGCCAGTTTTAAATTACTTATTTCCAGTCAGAGATGCTAATCTTTAAATTGTCTTTTTTTTTCCTAAACAGGAAAAAAAATTCCCAGAACAACAGAAAATGCTATCAAGAACAAGTTTCAAGAAATCCCATGTGCAGTCAAGTGTTAAGGACTTTAAAAAACTAGATGTAATTTATAATGCAACTACGATCTTTTGTTTTAGGCTATGAGAACCTAGCATCCAACAGAAATAGAGCAGTATGAGTCTGTATCACCCAACACACACCACACATATGCAGGCACTCATGCATACACACACTTTCATAAGACATCCATAGGATGGGGAATAAAGACATTCTAAGTTCTTAATACCTGTCTATTGAAGCTGTATTTCATTATGAACCCTGACCACTTTCATGGCAGACACTTACATTCCCGATCTCAAAGTTCTGCCTCATGAGGAGGTAAAGGGAGGCACTAGCATGCGACCGGATTGTACTGATGCTGCTGCTGCAATGTCGGAGAAGCCGGAGGCACAGATCCGCACACTGCTCTGTCTCTTCCTCAAACAAGAGCTCAGGAAACTAAAATCCAGAAAGACACATGTTAATATAGTCTGACTTAGAAATCTGATAGGTTAGCCCAGAATTAAAAAGAATGGTTGAGAGACAATACTAGTTAAGGTCAAGTGCAGTTCACAGCCAGACAGGTGGGTTGAAACACTGATGATGTCACTTGGTAGGCAGCGGTGTGACACTGGGTAAGTTTTTTCCATGTGGTAGGCCCAATAACAAACATTACCTACATAAACCGTGTGGCTTCAGTTGTGTATTATGAAGAAAGGTATGAACATGTAAGAGAACAACATAAACAAAACCAAATACACATGTTTCAGGGGTGGGGGTGGGGAGAGGACGACAAACAGGAAATAACTATCGCAGCAGAGTACACAGCAACTTTACTTACACAGCAAGTATGGAACTGCCCATACATTTAATTCTTAATAAACGAGTTGAAGAGAAAGGTACATGGTGGGAGCTAGAGCTCAGTCAAAGAGTGCTTGCATCACGTGTCCAAGGACCTACGCTAAATGCCTAGTACCACAAACCCAGTAGAACAAGAAAAACAAGGAGGACAGCCTGCACTCAGCTACTGATTTCAGGTTCTTCTCAAAACAAAATGATTTTAGACAGGAACTGATTATCAATAAATCAGGTCAATACAAGTTTTGAAGACAGAATTAGAGTCAGAGGCCCAAGGGTATTAAGTGTTTAAAATTAATTTATAACATATTGACTAGTGAGTGTGGCAAATGACCTTGGACAGTGCTAAAGAAGGAAGTGAAGTCACATAAGACCACAGGTAAAATAGCTCACCTTTGAGACCAGGGCTCTCTGTGTGGCAAAGCAGTGTTGCAGATACACTGCACTTTGGTTGCAGGCCATGCTCTGTAGTAGCACTTTCAGCACGCCACCCAGAATGCTCTCTTTGGATTCTGTTACAGACACAGTCTGCAATTTAAAGATAAAAATGTAAAATAAACAGGTATCTATAATGTGGCTAGGTAAGTAAAATATGTATGAAAACATTTACAAGACAGGGAAATGGTAAAAGTTGGACAGACTTCAAGAGAAGATGCCACGCAGTATTTGGATGGAAGAAAAAAAGAGTGAAAAGGCCAGAGAGAATTCCAGCTGTGAGTGGGGAGAGGAGCACGGAGAGTGGCAGGAAAACACGAAGTACATTCTAGGAAATTTGTACATAAATTTGGACATCTGACTTGAAGCACTTGCAGCAGTGTCCATGGCAGATAACATTTGTTATATATCAAAAATAAGTTTTTCTCTTTCCCCCTTTAAGAAAAGGACTCCTGACTTTTGTCTGGATGACTTGGAACTAATCTAAAAAGAAGTGTGAACTAAAGACAAGCTCCTCCATGAGACATGCCCTTAGAAACACATGTGGCTCCTTTGCCCCCTGAAGTGTAGTGTGTGAGAAGTGAAGCCTGAGAAAGCTCCTGGGATAACCTAGCTTAGAAAATATTTATACTACTGGGAAGGGGGTCAACATCTGAAATGTAAATAAACAATTAATAAAAATGTTTATAATATTTCTTTTTTTTCTAGTAGTTTAGACCAATAGATCATCAAAATATAAAGCCTTTTAAAGTCTGAAGAATTCCCCATTTTTATCATTAAGCAGTCAAGAAACAGAGAATTTTAGAAACTATTTAATATTTGTCATCTTGTGTGTTTGTCTGCATGTTGTACATGTATGTATATGCAGCTGGAAGAGGGTATTGAATGTTTTCTACAATGCTCTGACTATTTCTTTGAGGCTGGGTCTCTCTGAACCTTGGGCTGTGTCTTCCTGGCTAGGCTGAAATCCAGCAAGCCTCAGTGATGCCCTGTCTTCAAGTCCTTTGGACTGGGTTACAGGCATACATGAGGAGCCAGGCTTTGTTATGTAGGTGCTAGAATCTGGTCTGCAGCCTTCACAATTACACGACAAGTGCCCCTAAAACTGAGTCATCTCTCTAGTTCCAAGAAATACTGAAGGTTTTATGTTTCAAAATTTTCAATCAGGATAGCAGCAAGTAAAATATAAGAAGAATAACCTTAAGGAAGTGAACAGAACAGACTACAAAGAGAATACAGAATGCTATGAACTAGGCAGTATTACAACAGCATTGAGCTAAGACCTGAGAGAGTGACAACGGCAGAAAGAGACTGCCAGAAACAGGTGAGACTTATTTACTAAAACAACTGGAGCATCCTGGTAATGCATTCACACCCTGGTTCTTCTACTTTCTTCCTGTGTTCATGGGACACCCTGAAACATCTCTGTGGCTAACTACTGAAACCTATGAGAGCAGGACAGCAATCATTTCAATAGCCTTTCTCTTATGAAGATCACATAAGTTAATATTTGTAAAGTGCTAAGGACATTGTTTGAAACACTTCCTAAGTGGCTCCTGTCACTAATAGGGTACTACTGTCTAGAAAGCAGTTTACATTTATGTAAAATTACCAAATAGGGTCATTACACATAAAGACCTGAACTGCTTAATATGTAGAAGATACAGAATAAACCCAGCATATCTCTATGCTGCATGTTAAATATATTCCAGTAGGATACCCCATTATTAAAACACAAGACAAGGCCTTGATTATGATAAACAGATGTAGATTTTATAAGCACCCTCAAAGAATAAACGTTTGAAAACTTAGGAAGAAGCAGAATTTATAACTAGAGAATCACCAACTACTAAGAACTACTGATGTCTGAGCACCACTGTGCGGCTCAAACTGATTCTCCAGTCTCCGTCTGCTCAATCCATATGCAAGCCTCTTGTCCCCGTCCTTACCTGGACGATGATCTCTAGGGTGTCTAAGATGATGAGGTTGGCTTCAGTAGCCAGGTTTCCATCAATCAGTGCTTCGTGTTCTATCTCTGCTCTGGACCTGATACAAAATATTGTAAGAAATTTTACTTATCTTTCCACAAAGCCAGAAATAAAAAAATGACTTAAAGATTCATTAAAACAAAAACCTCGAAACTATTTGCTTCAAGGAAAACTTACAAAAAAGTAAGAAAGATTCAGTATTAAATGTATTAAAATATTCTGTTTCCCTACACCTTGTTGTAAGCAACGCATGCATCTTCCTTTTTTTGTTTTAAGGCAGGTTCTCATCGTATATGCCTGACTGGCCTGGAACTTGTTATGTAGATCAGGCTGTCCTCCAGTTTAGAGATCCGCCTGCCTCTGCCTCCCTAGTGATACCACATCAAGCAACATATCCATCGGTCCCCACAAGATGTCACTGAAGGCATGCATGCTTGCTTTGCCTCTTAGGTCTACAGCACTCTTCGTCACAGCGGCTGACACAGACACTAGGTGGTGCTATGTCTACACACTGCTGTATGTAAGGCAGTGTTCAAACGCTGAGTGCTCCTCCTAGATTCCAAACATTTTCAATGTATTTATCAACAACAATAAAAACACTGCATTTTCTTAAGATTTTATCTAATTTCCTCTTCTCTATTCATACAAATATTCTCAGACAATAAGTAATTTAACTCTTAAATAAGACTGGGTGGAATCATACATTAGAAACAAAACTTTAAAAAATGGCAATAGATTCTGCTAACAAATCTGATTATAATCATTACAAAATTGTATATATATATATATATATATATATATATATATTAAAACTTACATTGTATAGTGTATATACATTTCTTGCCAATTATAACCCAATAAAGAGAGGCGATACAAACAAAACAATTTGATGCTGAAATCAGTTGCAAAGCACATGTTCTATGGAGGATTAGTTGGGTAAATGAGCTTGCTTTATTTATTTTTAAATCAGTTTTTAAATATGCAATATATTTTACTATAACATATAAAGTTATTCTCTCAGTTTTTAATTTAAAACTTAAAAATCAAACATAAACAACATACCTTTTAAGATATGAATGCCTAATAAAAATAAAAACCTAGAATGATTTGCTTTGTGTTTAAAATCTAGGCAGCCCATTAACACACTAGAAATCATATTACTTATCGAGTTTCTCTGTGTTCTGCCGCCAGTGAGTCATATCCTTTCTCCACCGCAGGTTTTCTTGGCTCCCAAAGGCACTTCCAGATGGGCTCCTCTCTGTCACACCAATTTCAAAATGGCATTTCAGTTGGACCATATATACACATTTGACAACACACAAGAAATAGTGGGTATTCTTGATTTTATAAATAGCCATTTCTTTCAGTTTAAGTGGAAGAACTGGGCAGTAATGATTTTTTTTTTTCATAATAACTAGGGAAAAAATATAGGGTAAATCTTGGGGGAAAAAAAACGTTTTAAATAAGCAAAAAAAGGATCTAACATGGGTTGTGTTACATAAGGCCAAATGGAACAGCTCATTCCCAAGAGTGTACTGGGATGGGTTTAGTCATCCTACCTTCTTGCTCTCCCTGAAGGGATTAGTAGTCTGAGTAGTCTCACTACACGCTCCTGATTTACGATGTACACAATGGCCACTCAGAGCTTTACCTGACTGGTTTGCTCATCAACTTTTCCTGGTTAAACGATCACCCACCACTTCTTTGGGAACCTTCCTCTACCCTCCAAGAAATCTTTGCCTAAGTATGTGCTTTGCTTGTTGTTCATAACATTAATTATTAATTTTTAATGAGACATCACACACACAAAAACATACATCACACACACAAAAAGAAAAACACCTGAAACAGAATAAGTTCTTTTTCAAAAAGATATTCTTTGTGTATACAAGAGAGGGGGGCTGGGGGAGGGAGAGAGAGAGAGAGAGAGACTGAGACTTGACATAGTGCTGAGAACTAAACTTTTGTCCTCACTCTGTAGCCCAGGCTGGCCTGGAATATACTATGTAGCCAAAGCTGACCATGAATTTAACATAATCCTCCTGTCTCAAATCTGTCAAGTGCTAAAATTACAGGTGTGAGCACTCATAGGCTCTATAGCATTTATTCAAATAAGACCATGTTACCTGACAGATGTGATGCCCTTTTTCTTCAGCATTTAATAATAAAGTATCTGGAATATGCTGTATATACAATAGATTCATGTTCATAGAAAAGCATAATAGGGACTAGGAAGATGGCTCCATGAATAAGTATTTGCCATGTAAACAAGAGAATAGGAATTCAGATTCCCAGAACCCATACACATACTAGGCAGATGTTACTGTAACCTGCTTGTAATTTTAACCATGGGAGGCAGAGACAGGGACCTTTGGAACAAGCTGGCTAGCAAGATGGTCATATCATAGCACTTTGGGTTAACTACAAGGCCTTGCCTCAAAGAATAAGGAGGAAAAACTGAAGAAGATTCTTACATCAACCTTAGGTCTCCTCACATGCATCCAATGCACCATATATGCACATGCACATATACAAGCATGCAGATGAACATACATCACACACACACAAAGAAAAACACCTGTAATAGAATAAGTTCTTTTTCAAAAAGATATTCTTTGTGTATACAAGAGAGCGGGGTGGGAGAGGGAGAGGGAGAGGGAGAGGGAGAGGGAGAGAGAGAGAGAGAGAGAGAGAGACTGAGACTTGACTCAGTGCTGAGAACTAAACTTTTGTCCTCTACAGGAGCAATCTACAATTACTTCCATTGGTCTACTTCCTGGTTCTATAAGAAAGGAGGGAGGGGTGCTTCCTCCTCGAGGACTTTAGGTTTGAAGGCAGACTGGATGGCATGGGGAGCCTTTTAACAGGCACCAGAAATTTATCCTGACTGGACAAAGCACCCACCAGGGCTGGTGGAGAAATCCACAGCATGTGATAGAATCAGATTTCAAGTTTCCAACTAGGAAATGAAAAGTCCACTCCTGAAAAACAGTGAGACTTAAAATTGTTTGAGAGGATGGAAGAACAATGAAGGGAGAAGTTCAGAGTTCACATAGGAATTTTAAAAGTATTAAGAAACAGAGATCATTTTATGTAATGAGACAAATCTCTATGCTTTCCTATTGTTTTCTTTTCTGAACTTTTAAATTTGAAATATTTTCCCTAGATTTATTTATTATTATTATTGTTGTTGTTGTTGTTGTTTTAAATATGTGTGTGTACGAAAGGACAGGTACTCATGGAGGTCTGAGACCATGGATCCCTGGGAACTGAAATTACAGTGGTGGTAAACAACCTAACATGGGTGCCTCTGAAGAAGTATTAACCGCTGAGTCACAATCCAGCCCTCTTCTGAAATGTATTCTGATCACCCCTTTCCCAGTTTCCTACTTACTCCACTTCAATGCTTTCTCTCCTTTATAACCCATGGAGTTTGATTTGTGTCACTCAAACGCTCTCAGATGTAGAACCTGCCATGGGGCATGGTCAACACACATCCTTAACACTGGCAACAGCTCTTCCGCTAGGCATGGGAATTCTTGCTACCTCTATGCTGGGATTGTTGGCTTGAGCTCCATTTTTCCTTCCTAGGCAGAGTGTGTCTTACTCATTAAATTCTAAACACATACAGAATATATAAACTACTTAAATAATCTATACTAATGTATCAGAAATTCTATTTAACAATTACAGTTCATAGGCTGGATGTGGTGGCATATACACCTGTAGTCCCAATATTTGAGGAGTGAGGCAGACAGATCACCAACAGCTAAGGTCAGCCTGTTCTTACACATTCAGTTCCAGGCCACCCAGGGTTAAGCTACCAGACAAGACCTCATCTCAAAATAAGTAACTATATAAGTAAAAAACAAAATCCATCACAGATTCACATTTTACCCTTTTCTCACCCAACACATACATGTTTTGTGTTTAGTATCTATTCTTTATACAGATGACTAAGCCATTCCTCTGACATTACAGAATTTTATCAAAATTTGTGTTTACATGTCATTTTAGCTTTTACAAATGCTCACTTATATATTATCATTACAAAGGTGATAAGATAGGTAGTTCTCTACCTTCTCACTTCTAAAAATAATTACAAAGAGGTAAGGGAAGGATGCTGAGCGATCATGGCCAAGGTTAACAGAAGTCATCCTAAGGTTATTCAGAGACCTCATCTGGGAAAAATTATTTTTTCTCCTTCTCTGTGGGCAACATTTTTGCATTTGATATATAATATACTAATTTACTGTGCAGACTAGAACATTTAACAGTAAAGAGGCAATTACATATACCGAACAGTAATTAATACATACTAGTGTGTGGTGATGATGTGCTATGGGGTCTAACCACTGTAAGAAGTGTGCTGCTCTTAAGCATCCTGATAATGGAGGAAGCTATGCATATGTCTGTTCAGAGGGTACACATAAATCTCTGTCCTTTGTGCTCAATTGTGCTCTGAATCTAAAATGTCTATTTTTAAAAGGAGCAGGAAGGAATGCTATTGATACTTACACAAGGGTAAAACTGTGACTATGCAGAGCAAACTCGGACACACACCTATCATCTGAAATCAGAATTTCATCTAGCATCTTCAGAGAAGCAATTACCATGTTGATTCAGTTACATTCAAAGAGTTTCTGGAAAGTCATGGTGGACTTGCAACAGTGATGACCACAGGACACAGCTCTTGGAAGTGATGCAGCCCTAACCAAGAAGAAAAGATGTACCTACCGAGTTGCCCCCGGCTCCGGCGTACCATTTCCTGCCTGGCACCGATGCTCCCCAGAATGGCTTCCTCAAGCTTGGCCCTCATGTCTTTTGATTTCTTGAAGGTTAAACTATTCATTCTTTCAAATACCTTTTTCCCCTAAAATCGAAACATCAGAAGAGGCACTGAGGACACTTCCTTCTTCCTTTCTGCATTATTTTACTTCCTTATAAGTTTCAATGGTGTAATGGCTACTTACTTTGTACTCAAAGCAAGATACACACAAGTAAAGCAGATCTAACAGCCGGTTCAGCTGGAGGACTGAGAGGTCTGTAAACCATTTCTGCAGCACTGTTTCATCTGCATTCTTGAGAACCCAAAGCAGACAGATCAAAAGGCTGCGGCTTGATTCTGCTGAGAAGGTGGTGTGCTGCCTGCCACTCTGAAAACAAAGAAGAGTAGCATGAGATCCACTGACCAGTGATCATTTGTTTTTTTTTGTTTGTACATGCCGGCAACTCCAGTATTTGGGAAACTCAGGTAGACAGCCTCCAAGTTTGAGGCTAGTCTGAGCTACCTATCAAGCTTCAGGAAACCCTGGTTATATTCTAAGACTCTGCCTAAAATCAAATGAACAAATACTTTAAAGTAAAATTTTAAAATGCACTACTCATTGCTTCTTAAATCAAGAATTTGATTTCGATAACACATGGGAAAGCCAGCCACACAGAGCCCTAATGTTGGAAGTTTATGGACAGCAGTAGACATTTGTTTCAATGTGGCAGAACCGCCAACAGAGAACAGTATATGTCAGGAGAAAGCAAAAAGAGAAAGCAAAGTTTCTACTATTAAAACCCAAAGAACAAATCATAGAACATCAGAGATGATGAAAAAGATGAGCAAAGCAACTGACTCAGAGTAAGTGGTAGTATTGAATAAAAAACAAAGCAAAAGAACAAACAAAAAAACTAATGTTGATACAGTTTTTAGGGGAGCACTGCTTCTTTGAAATAACTAATGACATAAGAAAGGACATGCTAAGTTGTGCTCTGGCAGTTTGAATGGAAATGTCCTCCATAGTCTCGTTTGAGGACGTTTGGTAGAGTTGTCTTCTGGAGGAACTGTATCAGTGGGGGCAGGCTCTGAGAGTAAAAGCCTTCACCATTTGCAGTTTGCTTTCTCAACTGCATGCTCATGGTTGAGATGTGAGCTCTCTTTCAGCTTCCTGTTTCTGTGGCTGTGCCTTTGTCTGCTGTCTCAGAATGCTATCCTTCTAGAGCTTTAAGTTAAAAGAAACTCTTCTTTAAATTGTCTTTAGTCACATGTTTTTTATCACAGCAACAGAAAAATAACTAATATACATATAGCAGAAAATGCTATTTTTATTTATGGCATATAAATTGAAAGGTATTTTCAATTTGTGATTTATATCAGGACATAGCAATGTACTGTAAAAGAAAAACAAAGGACATGAACTTATTTACAGTATCACTAACTTGGGATCTTACTATCTATTTTAGCCAATGTACTAAGCCCTTCACACACACTATTTTAGTCCTCCAAAAGTATTATAAAGTAAGGGTCTCATCTAAATTTCACAAGTAAGAATAGAGAATAATAATGATATTGATTAAAGTAAAATCTGAGATGTGTAAAACACTATGCTAATAAGTCTCCTGAGTGTTCATATCAATCTTGAGATGATGCTGACTATTAGTTTTCTTAAAAGGTAAGATTTTAGTCCTGGCTGATGAAATCCCAAAGCCTGCACTCCTTACCTGAGCAATTACTTGTAGTGACAATTCTGGAGTTTTGGTTTCTTTCAAAACACAGAAATATTTAAGTGTATGTTCTTGTTTTACTCTCAGGTGTGGGGATGTGGGGCTCCTTCGGACTGTCCTCAGCAGCTGGCCATAATATGCCCCATAATTTGTGGTAGCAGAAGCATGGTTTTGCCAGCTGCAGAAAGTTTCTGCAACTGTGTGGCCTTTGGAATTCTGGGAACTTTTCAGAGGTTATTATATAAATGTGAGGGCTCCAGAGGCTGATGGTTGTTGGTTATTCAGGGGGATTGGTTTTAGTTTGTTAATGATAGGTTATTTCTACGCTGTTAAAATAAGTCAATTTAAGCCAGATTAGATTATATTAAAGGCAGGTTTATTGGGAAACTGCACTAGGGGGAGTTCACTGGCCCCAGGGACCAAGGCTAGGGAAACTGCCATGGAAAAATGGGGGTGGGGTGGAGGAGAGAGAAAGAGAGAAGGGGGTGTATGTACAGAGAGAGAAGTGAGTAGAGAGAGACCAGAAATGTCTGGACTATACAGGGAGGAACCCCTGGGGGAAGGTCAGCTCAGCCCTCTGCTGGAAAGCTCAGGGTTAGGGGCAGGGTATGCCAGGTAGGGACTAAGGAATTCTGGAGAACCTGGAAGCCAGGTCTGCTTTGGTATGCAAAATATGTACCTCAGTCCTTTGTCTCAGGTCTGAAACCAAACATTTAATAGCCTTGGTGAAAAAAGAAACAAAAGGAAAGAAATCAGATTCAGGGATCTATACCTCTCTCTCCCTCCTCTATTCTTCTTTCTCCTCATCCAGTGATAGGGGGTGAATCGGGGGCGTGAGGGGGGGTGGAGAGAAAGGGGAGGCTAAAGAGTGGGAAAAGGAAGAATCCACAAAGTAGCAAAGACAGGTTACAGTTATTTGACTGTTTCCTAAAACAAAAACAAAAAAACCAACCAACCAACCAAAAAAACAAACAAAAAAACAACCCGAGATAAGTAAGGAAAGACTCAGGAAAGCTGAATACACTTAGCTGCCAAGGTCAGGATCTTACTTGTCTCCATAATCTTCCTTCTGTGTTCTGGTTGAAGATGGTGGTAGCAGCTAACACGAATACATAGTCTGTCCCAGGCAATGTGCTAAACATTGAATGGGTATTAACTCATTTATCTCTTGCCAGTACTCAAAGAGAGAAGTATTATTACGCATCCCTTTTACAGTAAGAAAGCAGAGCCGTCCACAAGTCTTCTGTAGTCAACAGTGGGTCAGCGCTCCATGTTCAGTCAATGTGGCTCCGGAGAACAACCTCTTACACATACACTGCCTCTGATGCACTTAATCATCAGTGAGGACCATGTGGGATACAGGAAGCAAGGGAGTCAGATTTATTCTTCCAGAGAGCAGTACATTTTTAGAAAGTCAGGTGATTAGGACAATGTGATTTTGGTGTATGTAGAGGGACAAACTATAGAACAGAAAGCACAAAAAATGTCCTATATATTCTGAAATATGATCCATAACAGCACTCAGCATGGTTCAGTTAATAAACTGATTCCTCTTCAGGGGAAGAGAGTGGATTTCTATCTTGTATCATTCCATAAAAAAATAATTTCAGATCAAGAAAGAATGTAAATGGGAAAGGTAACATTTAAAACCATTAGGAAAAATATGGAGAAGAGCATTATAGTTCATGCTAACCAAAGGCACAGCCACCAAAAATACATTAATAATTTTAATTTCAAACTGCTGAATACTTCATTATCAGTTCACCAAAGAAACAAAAATTTGGTGGAGTAACAAGGAGAAAGGTCTAACCTCAACTGCCAGAGGAAAGCAGAGTAAACAGACAAATCCCAGTGAAGGACAGAATATTTAAACAGAAGCAGCCACAGACACAGGGCAGTGTAACTAAGAGAAGAGTCATCAGATCTGAACACCAGGTATCTATGAACTGGATCATACACTGGGCCTAGATGTAGACGTGGGAAATGTAACATCTTCACTAAAATCCAGACGCATGCTCCCTGACCGTGAGACCAGGCTGTGAGCAGGAAGAAAGGAGTAACTAGAAATCTTTACAGCTAGAGATGTAAAACCTCTAATTCTTAAACAGCCAGAAATCTCTCTAAAGACCACGGTGAATCTTCTAGACATTTTGAGCTGAATAATGAAAAGGAACAGTTAACTAAAGCAACAAAAACAACCTGACAGGCCTGACACACACATCAAGGAAGAAATGACGAGACTTACTGAGTTAAACATCTATCTGAAGGTAGAAAAAGATTGTCCAATAAACAAACAGAGAAGAAAGAAAGGAGCATCAGTGCGCACACTAGACAGCGACGGCCAGGGCAGGCAGCAGAAGGAATGAGCAACAGTAACCCGAGTCCTGCCAACCAACCATACACCTAAAATGGCCTTTTCCTTTTTGACATTTTTGGGACAAGGTCTCACTATGTAGCTGACCTCAAACTTGCAATCCTCCTGCCTCAGCCTTCTTAGTGCTGAGATTACAGTCATGAATGAATGAACATGTCCAAACATTCAAAACTGCTGATGAAACAATATGAAACAAAAATACAAAATGCTAGCCATGGAAACAAATCATTTACAGTGTCTACACATGGAACAGACACGAGGAAGAGCATACTAAACATTTACAACAGTTTTATTTGCCATGAAATTTGAATATATTTTACTAGATTATAATTTATAAAAATGAGTATAAGAAACAGTAAAGTTGAACAGTCTTATAGCCATAAGAAGAAATATGTCTAATGTGAAAAAAAAAATCCCTAACACCCCCTACTTCCTCAACGCAGGTACAGAAGGGAGAGACATTTTCAAAACTCCAGGAAGGAAGAAATCTAATCTCAAAAACGAGCACACGAGAAGAACAGAGGGAAGAGGAAACTGGCCCAGGCCACTGCTAGCTTAGCTTTGATCTCAAACGTGGAAAGAACATACAGAGAAGATTACAGGCAGAGTTACTTAACAGCACAAGTTTCATGGTTGTTTTAATAATTAATTGAAACCAGCTATTAAGTGGTGGCTCACACCTTTAATCTCTGTACTCAGGAGGCAGGGGCATGGAGTTCTCTGAGTTCAAGGATAGCCTGGTCTACATACCAAGTTCCAGAACAAACAAACAAAAAACAACAGCAAAAAAAGATTAGAAAGCTAAACAATCTGATCATTTTAATGACCAAAGAAAGTTTTAAAAATCATTTAATTAAAAATGTAATTTTTAATTAAAGATTTTGCCCCCCTCCCCACCGTGGTCACTCGAGTGTGTGCATGCCCTCAAACTGAGTTACAGGTGGTTGCGAGCCACCTGCTGTGGGTGCTGGGAACCAGACTCTTTCACATAGAACATCATCAGTAAACGTTGAAGCCTTTCCTACAGACGCTGA
Source organism: Grammomys surdaster (assembly GCF_004785775.1). Taxonomy (NCBI): domain Eukaryota; kingdom Metazoa; phylum Chordata; class Mammalia; order Rodentia; family Muridae; genus Grammomys; species Grammomys surdaster. Next base: position 2,670,829 of record NW_021604760.1, on the reverse strand, counting down.
GTACTGCACTGCACTGGAGATCCTCCCCAGCACGACTAACTGTTGAAAACAAACAAAAAGGAACAAACTAAACTGCCAAACACTTGACCCTATGTCCCGACTGCTGGGACTGCAGACTTGGGCCACGAGACCTGGCTTAGGGTTAGATTCTGTAGTGTGCTTTACACGTGTTTCTACATGGATTTTTCACCAAAAGCATGCTACACAAGAAAAAAATCAATTAATTGGAACTCAGGATTTTGATACACCTGGCTGAAACAATCCAATTCACACCTCTGAAAAAAATTTAGCTTTTTTAGTGCCCCACAAAAACTGTTTTGGGCTTTCTAGTTCTATAATGATTTGTCTACAAATAATTTTAGCCTATACTGTTCCTGAACTTTAGGAGTAAGAATTCATGCTTGGGAAAGGACAGGTAGGCCTGTCATCTTGAAAACGCCATAGACTTTACAGTAAGTACACTGCTCAGCCTTTGAAAGGCAGCTGGGTAGATAGTTATGATAACAGATTAAGAACAGCACCAATTTTAAGAATTTTATACAAGCAATTAAAAAACCAAAATGTTGCATTTTAAACACTATCATCATGAACAGAAAAGATAATTCATAGAAAAAAGGAAGGACTGGCAAATCATGTATCTCTAAGAGATCTGCACCTGGAATATATGACAAACTCTTTTAATTCGGAAACAAGACAAAGGATTTGAACAGCCCTTTCTCCAATGAAAGAGAATGTGGCAATGAGCACTTACTGGGATGCTCATGCCATTTAAGAAGGGCTTAGCTTCTCAAAATGTTGACTGGATTACCAAGATGTCCAGCAAATCCACGCCAAGGTTTCTACCCAAGAGAGATACAGAAAGACTTGCATACAAGTATTCATTACGGCATTTATTATTCATAACAGCCGAGAAACAGGAGAATCTAAATGCTAACCAACTAAACACACATAAACAAAATTTGGGTCTCTCATCAGAATGCCATATTACTTGGGACTTCAAAAGAGAAAAGAACCATGGAGACATGCCGCTGAAAGAATGGAGAGATTTTAAAATCATGCCTGGTGAATGACAAGAAGGAGAGCACAGGTGACACAGCACACAGCTTCATTTACATGAAACGGCAGGACCCTTAAGTCTACACAAATTAGAAAGTAGGTTGGCCATTGTGCTGGGCTTGCTAGACATAAGGGGATGGAAGACACAGGGTCTTTTTGGGAAGATGAAAATGTTAGCAGTGATTGTGTGGAGAAAGCTCCACAGTTTTATAATTAATGAACACTATTAAACTGTACAGTTAAGCAAGTCCACTTGAAACATATAAAGCTATTAAAAAGCCGCCAAACACAGCAGTGCCCTAATACAGTACTGCATTTTCTGGAAGAAGTAACTTAAAGCTTTTTAGATGGAAACTGGCTCCATGATGGTTTGTCTCTTCCTGCTTCCATAGCCCGCCCTGTTCAGGGAGATCTTCACAGAGTACTCTGCTAAACTTAAAAGGCATGAAATTTAAAGATTACTTGTTAATTTGACAGTATTTCTTAGAGCTGACAGAGGGGTTTGTAAAAATGAAGGAAAAGAACTACATAAAATAAGGTACTTTATAAAGTTCTGAATGACAAAACACAGGTCGGCATCCTGTATGCCTCAAGGATCACAGTTTCCAGACAGCTCTGTACACGGCACTTAATATTCTGGGGAAGTCGATGTTTTCATAGAGCACAGAATCTCCTGCACTGGTGAACACAACAGCCTCAGCAATGGACCTCTTTGTATATCTCATAGTCTAGAAAAAGAAAATAAAACCCCCAATTTTTTTTATAAGAGGTTCATTTTACCGTTGACGTGAGGAGAAAACTGCCAGGTCTTGTTAGCTGAGGGACGGATGTTCCTGCAATTGCCATGGCAACTGTCTGGCTTATCATGCTCCCACTCTCACTGTCATAATCATCAGGGGCTATACAAATTGGCCTCCCTCGTTGATTGTGTGTTTCTGAAAGGGAAAAAAGGAAGAAAACTTTGGGTCAGCTAACAGTTATTAAGCATTCCCTCCTTTCCTATTCTCCACGATTCTTTAAAAGAGAGACTCATCAACGCACACATGCAACTGACTCCTGGACAACACACAGGTTACGGCTCCCAGAACCAACAACCCACATGCAATTTCTACTCTCCCCAACTCGACTACTAATCCTCTAGTTGACTGGCAGCCTTACATATACTGTGAGAATGTCTTAGGCAGAGGTGACTGGTGTCACAGCACTTTAGGTAGATACTCTTGACACATTAGCTCACTGTAATAGCCACAGGAGTCAGCCATATAGTTACTGTAGTAATGTATCTATGGTATAGTATGTCAGAACTAATTGATGCTGTTGTTTTAATGCTGCATTTATATTTATGTCTTTTAACTGTGAGTGCTACCATGTATACATACTGTATCTATTTTTAAAATAAATTGTATTTTTTTCATAATAGATTTATATACACTATGGTAGAAATAGGTTTTTAAAAGATTATTATCTGTATTTTATCATTCATCATATAATTTCTATGTACCTTGTTTTTTTTCCAAATGGCAGCAAATCTTAAAACTTTTTTTTCAGTTAAATCTACATTTTTTAATACACTATCAATTTTTATCAAGATTCATTTCTTTTTAAGCATTTAAACATTAACTCAGTTCTAGTGTAGTACTTTCTATTGGAAACCTGAACTGAGTAGTTACAAAGAAAGATCTAACTGCATGAACATTTCTGCCTTCATGTGATCCAAACCCAGGGAGTATAACTTCACTAGTCTCTTAAAGACAGTTATTTCCTAATATAAGGTATCCAGGAAATGTTTTGACTTCATTAAACTGGAAGTACTTTATCAGGCTAGTCTAAATACTGTTACAATCCAAAGTGTGCCTTTAAGTACTTTCTAAATAGTCAAAATAAGATGAATAAAACTTTGTAGGTTCTAGTTTTAAGGAACAGAGTTGTCTCAACATGCTAACTTGGAATAAACATAATTCTTGATGTACAGGTGAACATCAGTCACACATCTCTATATGAATAAAGCCGGTGATGAGAGTAGACAGATGTCAAGAACTATTCTCTCTTAATATGCATAGTATTTATGCATATAAACATATCTGTGTTTTCTAAAAGGTATAACTGCTATACATTCATAATTTAAAATTCATCCTAAAATCTTAAGGGACTCTCACAGTGAATCTCCTCAAATACTTAAAAGTTTTTGACAGCATTGTTAAGCATAGTTATTTACAATTTATTTTTATAGAGGTGCATTTTAAAAATAACAACAATTACTTTATATTTTCGTATATCTGGGTGTTTTGCCTGCATGCATGTGTACCTTGCCTATGCCTGGTACCCACAGAAGCCACAAGAGTGTACTGGAGGATCCCCTGGAACTGGAGTCGCTGCTTGTGAGTCACCACTGAGAACTGAGAATCAAATGGAGTCCTCTGAAGAGCAGCCAGTGCATTTAACCACTGAGTCTCTCTCCAGCCCCAGGGTATATTTCCTTAATATTTGTTAACCTTAAAAAACATCTTCAACTTTGAGATAACAAGCTTTGAAAACTATGTTAATTACATTAAGTACCTGTAAACTCATACAGTTGAGGTACAGTTTCCATGATAATACCAATCAGAGGAAGGTACAGCATAGCCACCCGAGCCTTTATCTGAGGGTCAGAGTACCGTGGGTCAGAGTCGTGGCTGGACAGTAAGTTGTGTACCATATTGATGACTTTCTTATGTAATCCAAACAGTCTATTTAAAAAGGAGAGACGAAGGAGGAGAAGAAATGAGTCACAGAGATTAGTAATGTCAAAACAAATAGTAAGGGCAGGCACTCAATCAACTTTGTTTAATTCCTTAACTTTTGCCAGATGTAATTTTTTTTTGGGGGGGGGGGCTCCATACAGTATTTCTTTGTGTAACCCTGGCTGTCCCAGAACTCACTCTTTAGACAGGGCTGGCCTCAAACTCATAGAGATCCATCTGCCTCTAACTCCCAAGTGCTGGGATTAAAGGTCACCCCAGTTGCCAGCTATATTTGTGTATTTATTCCTATAAAGTTCACTTTAAAGTATGTAAAATGCATAAATTCAATACTTAAGAGTAAAGCAAACTCTTTGGTTAACTCTGTAGTAGTGCTTTGACTGATAAGGAACACATGAGTGTGTGTGGATGTGAGGAATGAGTGTGCATGAGTGTGAGCCATGAGTAGTGTGTGAGTCATGAGTGTGTATGAGTGTGAGTCTTGAGTGTGTGTGGTGTGAAGCATGAACGTGGTGTGGGTATAAGATGCATATGTGTGGAGATCGGAGATGGACATCAGATGGTTTCCTTGTTTTCCATTTTATTTTTTGAGGCAAGGTCTCTCACTGACCTCAAAGTTAACCAATTCGTCAAGGTTAGCTGGCCAGTGAGCTGTAGGAATTCTCCTGCCTTCACCTACTCAGTGCTGGGATTGCAGGCCATGCTGCTGTGCCAGCTTTTTCTGTGGGTGCTGGAAATCCAAATTCAGCTCCTCATGCCCGAAATAGCAACCCTCTTACTGAATGAGAGAGCCATCTCTCCTGCCTCTATTACTTAGAAAAATCCTCTATCTGACAGATTATATCATCAATAGCCTGGGTCCCTTTTGATGTCTACTTTTAACAGAATGTCTTTGCTGGTGCACCTCATTTAAGTCCTTCTGATTTCTCTACCCTAGGCGAGGCCTGCCTATTTATTTATTTATTTATTTATTTATTTATTTATTTATTTTTGGTTTTCTTGAGACAGGGTTTCTCTGTGTAGCCCTGGCTGTCCTGGAACTCACTCTGTAGACCAGGCTGACCTTGAACTCAGAAATCCGCCTGCCTCTGCCTCCCAAGTGCTGGGCGCCACCACTGCCCGGTGTAGGCAAGGACTCTAAACATACTTGTTCTCTCCACAGACCAAGGCATTTTGACTATACAAACCATTCTGATTAAGGTGTACACACTCCAACTCCAACCAGCCCTAAAGCTGTAGCACGGAGCAGCTTCTACGCCTGTCCTCACAGGAAAGCTCGCCAGCAAGAGCTTGTCTTAGCAAAGAACTGCCACTCTGGGTCTACTCTGGCCAGATCTTTTAAATATGCTCATCTCTTCTCAAAGAGGTTTTTTGTTTTTTTAAATTTATGTGTATGTGTAAATTATGGAGGGTGGGCATGAAGGCCAGCAGGGGCCTTAAGATCCCTTGGAGCTGGAGTTACAGTGGTTGTGAGCCATACAGCATGTGTGCTAGGAACAAAACTCAGTGTTAGTGTAAGTCCGAACTCAGTGACGTCTCATTCAGGCGCCAGGTGACTGCTACATCGTTGCCGAGGCAACCAAGATAACACTCCCACAATTCACCTGGCTACCCCATCTGTACCTGGGAAAAAGAGCTACGTCATCATCCGTATAAAAACACGGAGCTTCCCCGCCCTCCCCTCTTCTCTCCGCCATTCTTCCCGTTTCTCTCCTCCGCCCTTCGCCCTAAATAAACCCCCGTGGAACCAGTCGATCTCGTGCTGTCTGTCCCAGCTGCGCGCCGTAATGCTACACTCAGGTCCTCTACAAGAGCAGGAAATGCTTTTAACTGAACCATCTCTCCCAACCCCAAATATGTATGTTCTTATACCCACTGTATTGGCTGATGTTGTGTGTCAACTTGACACAAGGTAGAGTCATCAGAGAGAAAGGAGCCTCAGGTGAGAAAATGCCTCCATGAAATTCAGCTGTAAGGCATTTTCTCAATTAGTGATCAGTGGAGGAGGGCCCAAGCCCAAGCCCACTGTGGGTGGTGCCATCCTTGGGCTGGTGGTCTGGGGTCTATAAGAAAGCAGGCTGAGCAAGCTCCGGTAAGCAAGCCAGTAAGCAGCACCCTCTGGCCTCTGCATCAGCTTCTGCTTCCAGGTTCCAGCCTTGCTTGAGTTTCTTTCCTGACTTCCTCTAATGATGGATAGTGACCTGGAAATGTAAGCCAAATAAAACTCTTTCCTTCCCAACTTCCTCTGGTCATGGTGTTTCTGCATAGTAATACATCCCTAAGACACCCAGAAAACAATCTCTTTTTTTTTTTTTTGTCTCAGAAAATGCTCTCCCCATGTTGTCAGAGAAGCCAATCTCCCTTCAACACTTTCAAAGACCATCCTGACCTAATTCTTGTTTCAAATAAGCCTTTCCTATTTTGAAAGCAGATCTTAATTTTAATTATAGGTTTGTTTATAAAGTAGACGTTCAAAAACTGTTGAAAGCACATTCATAGCCTCCTTTCAGTCCTCAGTCCTGACTCCCTGCTTGCTTCTCTTCCAGTCACTCCCACTGTTCGCATAACTCCCCGAGAGGTCAATACAAATGCTGGTTCTTTTACAACTTCAACATACGCTTCACATATATACCTTTGTCCCAACAAGCTCCTCTCCTACTTTCATGCCACCCCCACTCTCCCACTGCCACCCTCAATGTGTGTCCTGCTGCATTTCATCAGCTTGAATATAGGGATGTTCCAGGTCCAGCTCCTGGGCCTCTGCTGTTTCCATTCTCACAGCGATTCTCATGGCTGCACAGACACTCCAACCAACCCTCTCAGCAGCTGTCACGCCCTGACTCCAACCTGTCTAAACGGTTTTCATGAAGCCATTTCATGCATTTTATTACTCAACCACAAGAAAGTATTATATATAATTATACAACACTAAATGCTGATGACTGAGTCCAGAGTACCGTGCATGCCACACACAGATGCTCCCGCTGAGCTACTGTCCCAGCTCCTACCCTGCTCTTGCTGTCTGAATTAAGCTGCTGTGCATGTTCTTAAGGAGTTTATTTTAGCCAGAGAAAAGTACACACATACAATGGTTTTTGCCATATTATAGACAGTAAAAGAATAAATCTTCTCATCTTCCAAAAAGCTATATCCTACAAAATTAACATTTAATCACAGTACAGTTATGTTGGCTAGTTTTTTGTTAACATGACACAAACTAGAGTCATCTGAGTAGAGTGAATCTCAACTGAGAAAATACCACCATCAGAATGGCTTGCAGGCATGTCTGTGGGGCATTTTTCTTTTTTAACCGATGATTGATGTGGGAAGGCTCAGCTCACGGAAGCAGGTGCCACCCCTGGGCTGGTGGCTCTGGGTGCCATCAGAAAGCAAACTGAGCAAGCTATGGAATAAGGCTGTAGGCAGCACTCCTTCACGACCTCTGCATCAGCTCCTGCCTCTCGATTCCTGATCTGAGCTCCTGCCTTGACTTCTTTCATGATGGATTGTGATCTGGACATGTGGCCAAAGAAACCCCTTTCTTTTCAAGCTGTTTTTGGTCATGACATCTTATCTCAGCAATGGAAAGCCAGAACAACAGCTCTTTAGAAGACAAGAGGACCTTGCCTCTATTAAACTGCTTCACGGTCAACTTTCCAGCTGTAAGGGAAGTTTGTAACAACTACATCTTCGGCTATTTATAGACCATCTTACTGCTAATCCAGGAATGATTCTCATAACTTAGCAAGCAGATGAAGTCAAAGGACAAGCACTCCCCTAATGGATCTGGCAATGAATCCTGCGCAGTATCTTTGTCTAGACCTGTAAGACTGTAACACAGGTATATGACCATCTGAAGGTCATTCAAGCATGGTTTTAGACAGAAAATTCAATTGCTGAGGCTCAAAGGTAGAAATGAACTTGTTACATTCAACCTTAGATACTTAGACACTTAGAAGAGTGAGACTCCAGTTACTAGGAGAACCTTAGATAAATCTAAAGCTCTAGGAATGCAAAACTGAGCAGGACACACAGATGTCTTCTCTCTAGCTTCTACTCTAACGAGGTTATCATAAACCTGAGTGAAGCACTTTGCAGATAAGAAAACAAGGCTTCATAGCTACGAATGACTGCAGCAAGGACAATAGGACTGTAAGTTAGCAGGCTATGAGAGCCTCAACAGGAATATCCTGTTTTGAGAGAAGACCTGAGAAACTATAAGCAGGAATGGCTATGTGAAGACCCTCATCCACTCAAGCACTGCTTTGGATAGAGAAAAACGCAAGTGTCAAGGCCTGAATGTATGAACAAACTTAATCCATCCAGCAACCTGCACAACTTTGGGAACTGGAATCATCAGAATAGCTACCTGACCCTAATCAGCCTAAGGAAAAGATTTACACTTGCATGGAAAAGGGGATACATTCACCCTCTCTCCTGTGAGCCATGAAAAAAAGATCCTGACTCCGTGGAAACCATCCTGTAGTCAAAGTAAAGGTGACTATTCCTGCAGGGTAAACATGATGAAATCAGTGAGTTAAAGACTGAATTATACAAAGAACTCTCTTTCTGATATGAATAAAGCCAGTTTGAAGAAAAAAGAATTCAGTTTCTTACAACTAAAGCTATCCTGATCAAGTAAAAACACTAGAAATAAACTTGCAAAGAACCACGGAGTTGGCTTGACCAAGCTGCCTTCAGAGGCATGCATCATAGGTTTTTCAGGTTAGAGTCCATGGCTTCTGGGGCACGATGTACCTTCCAGTTCCTGAGAAAATAATGTATTCATTCCCTCAATCAGTAAAGCATATAGGCCTCTTTGTGTTTCTCTGTATATCACCTTGGAAGTCAAGGAAGTAGGGATGCTTGACAATAGTTTTTGACATTTAATCCTGTGTACTTTGTAGAACTTGCAAACATCATTGTATCCTGGCATCTACAACTATATTGATCCTGGAAACTGCCATTATATTCTTTATAAAGACCAGCTGCTTTCAATAAAATTGTCAAAGCCCCAGTTATGCTGTAGTCTCTCCAACCTGGCCTGATTTAATTCCTTAAGGACATATCATATAACCTTGGCCCGGTAAATAAATGTAGGTACTTACAATAACTCAAATGTCTGAGGTATATTAGTTATTAAGGAAAGTAAGAGTGTTTGGAAAAGTTATAGAGTATCTTCTCTTCTCAAAACTGTACACCTTTAATTATCTTCAAATAACATTATACTTTTTTGTCAAATGGTAAGACATAAAAGTACTTGCAAACAGAATTGGCAGGCATAGAGTCTCAGCCATTTAAACTTTTTTCTCTCTGTACACAGTCTACATAAACCTCTGCTCTACATGGAGCCTATAGAACACCTCTTGAGAACCCCATGGTTCTGGTGAAAACTACTTCTTTAAGATATAGTCCACATGTAGGTTCTCATTATTTTAAAAATACAAATCTTTCGTTTGTAGACAGTCTGAGCTTTTAAATTTTTTTCAGTATCAACTATATCCGTGACATATTACTAAGGATTTTATGAATATACTTTTTCTTTAATCTCTTAAGCAGATTAAACATCCATTAAAAACCTCTTTAAGGTTGTATGTTTTTGTTTCCTGGACCTCTTGTATGACACTTAACTTCAGGATAAACTTACAGTGATCAGTTTCAAAAAAAATTTTTTTACCCAAATGAATCATGATTATACAATTATATTTGTACAATATTTACCTTTTATTTTAATTAGTTTAAGTGTGTGCATGAGAGAGAGGGGGGAGGGAGGGAGGGAGGGGGGGAGAGAGAGAGAGAGAGAGAGAGAGAGAGAGAGAGAGAGAGAGAGAGAGAGAGAGTGTGTATATGTGGGAACGAGTACAGAAATACAGGTTTCCTGAGAGACTAGCAGAGGTTTCAGAACTGGAGCTACCCACTGGCAGCAGTGACGGCTCTGACATCAGTGCTGGGTACTGAACTGAGGTCCTCCAGAGAGGCAGGATATACACTTTAAATACTAAGCCTCAGGGCTGGAGAAATGGCTCATTGGTTAAGAGCACTGACTGCTCTTCCAAAGGTCCTGAGTTCAATTCCCAGCAACCACATGGTGGCTCATACCCATCTGTAAAGGGATCCAACGCCCTCTTCTGGTGTGTCTGAAGATAGCTACAGTGTACTCAAATAAAAAATAAATAAATCTTTAAAAATTATATAAAAAAAAAAAATACTAAGCCTCTTCTCCACCCTGTTTTGTTCTGCTGCCCAGGATGTCCACAAACTCACAATCCTATGACCTCAGCCTTCCAAATAGCTGAGAATTTGGGTCAGTGTCATGTCAAGCTGTCAGACTTTTAACTGTTAAGATGGGTACCACCCATAAGGGCTGCTATCTCAAAAGATATCAAGGTATTTCATAAATGAAAATCATCAGATGATATCTTTTCTTATAACAATTTCCAAAAACCCTCTAACAGCAGACATTTAAAAAAAGATAAGGTAAGTTTTAAGATAAAAATGCTACATAGAAGGATGGAAAATTATAAATTTTTCTCACAAGGAATTAAAGAAAAGTTAGCCTATTTTCCATAACTGAAAAGTCCCTACTGTGTGTGTGTGTTTTTTTTTTAAGTTTTATTTTATGTATATGTAGCTGTCTTCGGGCACACCAGAGGAGGTCATCAGATCCCATTACAGATGGTTGTGAGCCACCATGTAGTTGCTGGGAATTGAACTCAGAACCTCTGGAAGAACAGTCAGTGTTCTTAACTGCTGAGTCAGCTCTCCAGCCCTGTGCCCACCGTATTTTAATAAATATTCATATGTTAATACACACAACTGTTTCTTGTATTACTAGAAAAATGCTATGGCATAAAGCATATATACCATCTGTGTCAATAAATCTCAAATTCAGAGAAGATTAAATAAAATATAAACACCATTCCTGAAAGTAATCGGTACAGAAATAACAAGCATATGAATCTTGGAGAATAAAGAAGCAGGAATAGTATTAATTAAAATCTTAGCACAATCAGTCCCACTGATCCAAAACCCAAGTGACTTCCTCCTGTGTGAAACAGGCATACTCACCCTTCGGCATCGGGGTCTAGAATGAGTGCGAGCTCTGTCAACACGAGGCCTGCCAGGTAATGCTGCTGGCGGAAGGGTAAGGACAATTCAAACATGTTTGCGATCTTCTGGTCCTGCACATTGGTGGAAAATCCAGAGCTCTGTTGACGGTAAGAGAGAACTCAACTGTTGATAGCTGTGCAGCAAACATCTACAGCTGTGGCATTGCAAGAGCTGAGATTCGACGTTATTATGTCAGACAAAAGTTACTCCAGAGAGTTCACCGAGAAGTAACTGCTCTTACTTTAGGAATGGGACACTATGATGATTTCTTCAGTTCTGTACTAAACACAGAGGACTGGCCTAGCCCAAGAATTCTACTTGGGGATTACTGACCTTAGGAAGAGGACTCAGAAGTGCACATGATCAATTCTGACTTCAGACAGAAAGTGCTTAGGAAAGCAGCTTGCTCAACTCAGGATCCTATGGCTTCAATCTTCCAAATAGTTTATCAATTTTATTACTGAAACTTATTAACAAAAGGTTTAATTTTTTATTTTCTCATACTGATATTTTCCATTGGTTTTCACCTTTTATCCTTTTAACCATCTACTATTTGAGTAACTCTCTGAAGGGGAGAAATGTTATAAATGCCTTCATCCTAAGGTATAAGAGAAATGTTCATAAACATGGCACTTAGTTTCTAGAGAAATTTCAGATATCACCTAAGCTACTTTTCAGAGAATGTACTATATTTGGAATTGTGGACCATCTTATGGTCTCTCACCAAATCTTCTTCAGAAGTTGTAGTCCTGAAAAAACTTATATCTCCCAAGATACATTCCACATTCAGGGCTACCTCTGTGTGTGTGTGTGCGTGTGCGTGTGCGTGTGCGTGTGTGTGTGTACATCGCCAGCATTAAATTTCCTATGTCTGTAGAGAAAACTAAGTTTAAAGAATATTTTCTGCCCCTCCCCCCAAAAGTATGTCTATGTTAGCTACTAAAATATGAAAATTACACAGTTAAACAAGAAAGTGAACAAGATAATTCAAGAAATTCTGTAAGAATTTCACAGGTAAATGCCATGTAGTAAGGAGATTTTAGGAAAGGCTCACAAAGGTGACGTCTATTGTGGTGGTTTTAATAGGAGGTATGCCCCAAGAGACTCATGTGTTTGAATGCTTGGCCCATAGGGAATGTGACACTATTAGGTGTGACTTTGTTGGAGGAAGTGTGCCACTGAGGGGTGTGCTTTGAGTTCTCCTATGCTCAAGCTGTGCCCACTGTAGCACAGTCTCCTGCTGCCTGCAAATCAAGATGTAGAACTCTTAGTTCCTTCTCTAGCAATATGTCTGCCTGCATGCTACAATGCTCACACTGCTATGACAATAATAGAATAACCTGAAACTGTAAGCCAGACCCAATTAAATGTTTTCCTTTCTAAGAGTTGTATGGTCATGATGTCTCTTCACAGCAATAAAACCCTAACTAATATATCTATGTTAGTCACTAAAATACAGTTAAATAAGAAAGTGAACAAGATAACTCAAGAAATTCTACGAAATTTCATAGGTAAATGCCATGCAGTAAGTAGGTTTTAGGAAAGTCACCCATGACTAATTCGTTTCTGGCTGTATAGCCACATCTTTAAAAGAAGACAGAGCAAGAATGCAAAGGCTTGATGCATCCTTTGGGAGGAAGAAGGTGTGTGACAGTAGGCTGGTCCAGGAGACGTACTGAAGGGAGGAAATGAAAAGCTGTGGCTGGCTCTCTTACACTTTCCATTGTTCCAGTTTATGTGAGTAAGGTTTTAATTCTTTTAAACAAACATGTAAGATTGTTTTAGCCTAGAGAACTGCACCTGGGCATCCCACGTCACAGAAATAGGATTAGGAAGTGCACAGGATCATAAGATAATGTCTGGCTTCAGACATTAGGAGCTACTATACAGACAGCTTGTGTAACTCAGATGAATATAAAAGGAGCCTTTTATTAGAGAGGAGGAAAACTTTGGCTTCCATAACGCTGTAACTGTAAAATCCTTATCTTTTTGAATCTTCAAAGAAACTGCTAGCTGTATAAGTCAGGTGCAACCATTAATGAATGTGAGTGATCGGCTAAGCCTGGCAGGCTAGCATTGCAGCCTGACTCTTCCCTGCTTCCTTTCCCAGGTATTTACACCAAACATGGTCTCTATATCTGCTTCAAGAAAACTTGATTTGTGAAAACATCAAAAAAATGAGTTCACGTAGGTGAGCTCACTCACATGCACATCCATGAGTGACAGAAGCTCAGGGCCAAGCTTAAACCTGGCCCTGAACAAAGCCTTGCTTCACAGCCTCCCCGACCACTTCTTACTTTCTATGTTTTTGATTTGGAGGTATCCAATATGGATAACAATAAAACTCCTGAGTTGTTCTGGTAACTAGATGAGCTAATATTTATAAAGCACTCAGAAATGAGCCTATTTCCAATTAATAATCAAATAATAAATGAACAGTTTTCCATCCATTTGTATAAGTATGAACATATGCAGAATCCTTTTGTATTAACATATGTATGTCCTCACACTTTGCATACCTGAGATGTTGCAGAAGAGACCGAAGGTGATGGAGATGCAGGTGGGGTGAGCAAGCTGCAGGGTAAGTTTAATGTAACATAGTGCTCATGGCTGCAGATGATTCGCAAAAAGTCCAACCTCAGGGATACCAGGACACTTGGATTTGGCAGTGAATAGAGCTTCGCTGACACCTTGGAAGCAGTGTGTAAAGAAGAGAACACCAACTGATATATTTTTTTCTCCCACAGTAATAGACCACAGTAACAGTATTTGGGGTCCTGTAGCTTATATGACAGTATCTCCTTTCCCCAAATTCCAGCAAACACTACAGACGTGAACCCACAAGTCTACAGTATAAACCCACTTGACTAACCTAAAGTCAAATTCTTTTATTGCCAATGCTGCATTAATAGTTTTACTTCTGAAAATGTACCTTATGAGAGAAAAGCATACATCAAAAGATTTCTTTTTCTCACTTCTGTTTAATGCATTTATAGTTGTCTATTTTTCCCAACTAGATCACAGGCTACTCAAGGAGACATATTGTCAAATGACTTAATAGATATAGTTATCCCTGAATCAACCTCAAGGGTTGACAAGTATAGGAGGTCAATAAGCCAGAATAAGATTTGATAGTAGTAAAATATCAATTTTTTGGGAAAAGAACAGTGTTTTGAAAACATCTGTGAGTTAGTACTCATGCATAATATTTATTACTGTAAGAGAAAAAATATCCAACTGAACAAGCCTTCAAAATTTTAACAATTATATTGCCAAATAGAATTCTTTTTAAAAATTTTATTTTATTCTATGTGGATGAGTGTTTTGCCTGCATGTACATTTGTGCACATGTACATGCCTAGCACCTACAGAAGTCAGAAGAGACCATAAGATTCCCTGGCACTGGAGTTACAGACTGTTGTGAGCTGCCATGTGGGTGCTGAGAATTAAACCCAGGTTCTCAGGAAGAGTGGCCAGTGCTTTTAACCACTGAGCTAGCTATCCAGCCCCTTAGAATTATTGATTAACAGCTCTTCAAAACTAATCCATGGGCCAGCTAGGAAGGGCTTCATGAGTGTTACTCTTCAACTGCATTCAAACACCTCAACAATTCTGAGATGAAACACAGAGATTTTACTTTCCAATGCTTTGATAACTCTGCAGTGATTACAGCGTTTAAAGGGGCCAATCCAAAAACAAGAGTCAGTATTCTCCAAAAGGCAAGACATTAATAGTCAGTTGATAACATTAAAAACCATAACTTGTTGCTTGTGGAAAAGGTCTATGGTGTTTGTAGTTTACTATCGGCAAGGTAATGTACAACATTTTGAACTTCAGTAAATATCTGAGTCCAAAGTCTAATGTTTAAATAACAGTAATAACTCTGAGAGGGTGCTCCCATCCCCAGGGGGATGGGGTGAAGGACTCTGGGAGGTGGGACTGGAAGGGGGAACAACATATGGAATGTAAATAAAATAATTAATTAATTAAAAACAGTAGTAATGAAAAACAAACAGTTTACTTTAAGGGCCACTCCAAAGCTGGCCTAGTGACTCATACTCATAAGCACAAGACGCAGGAAGTGGACGAGGAGTTCAAGATCACCTTCAGCTACAACAGTGAATTTAGAGCTGGCCTAAGTTACGGGAAACCCTATCTCAAATAATACCAAGGATAGGAAAAGTTGAGTTAACTGTGCCCTTAACACAGATGCTGTTCTTGCACAACATTCAAAGGCTGAATTCCATCACTATCTGAGTAGCTTTAAGTGAAAGGAAGAAAAACTGAGTGGGGTACAGTCGCTATTCTGGGATTGACTTGGTATAGTCCTAACAAAGCACATGCCATGTACTTTCACCACAGTGTTGACAACACGTAACTAACTCTGCTACTTTTTCATTTTAGTGTATGTGCTCTTGAGGCTCCAGGCCTGAAACTAGCTACCACAATATTTCAGTTACTCAATGACTAAGTATATATTACCTGTTTGTAGCAGGACTTTATAAGGCTAAAGACAAACCCTCTGTCCATAACTGACAGCAGATCATTGAGAAAGAAGGCAAGGCTTGTATTGAGTCTCTCAACCATTTCTGTATCCTAGGAGACAGAGTATAAGCAATAATGATGATGGTGATGAACAAAAGAACAGCAGTTTACTCTCGGCCTGTAAGAGACATCCAGGGAAAGTCATCATTACCTTCTGAAAGCGCGACACGACATCACCAGCAATTGTGCTAACCAGGGCAGCAATATCATCCATAAAACGTTCTGGAAAACGGCTTTTCCTCGGAGCGTCAAGCTTATCATTAAAGTACAAGTGGTGTACCATGCTCTTTACCTGTAAAAAAATACATACCATCATCTGTGGTGTTGTTTTGCTTTATTTTATGACGGAATCTTGCAATGTAACACAGATTAACCACAAGTCCTCACTCCTCCTGTCTCAGCCTCTCAGGTCTTAGGATCACATGTATGTTCTACTATCTGGCTTAATTTTAAGTATATAATAATGGCTCTAAATACTCTGGCTATTTTTAAAATATAACATGTGATTTAGCGTCAACTGAAATATTTTTTGATTTCCCAATGTTTTGAAAATGTTCCTTGAATATTTTCTATATGCCAACAAAATGTTGAACATAATAAAATTTTCCCTTTACTCTCATAAAGTATTCTGTCATAACTTCACAGTGTAAGACAATTTTAATTCAGAAATTTTAAGATTCACTTAATTTTTCACCCCACTGTCCCTAACATAGAATCCTCCGATGGTTAGAAAGCCTGCTGTCACTGTAGTCATCAACAGCTATTACATAAAATATCAGTTGATCATTTTAAGCGACTTCAGCTTACAGAATGGTTTTAGGTTCATTTTCATTATAACACTCGTAATGGTAATAAAGAATGTAAGCATTTACATTTAAAGAGAGCTAATGTGTTGATAGCAGAAGCACAGTCTTTGGTTGAAGTGACAAATGATCACAGGTCGTAGCACGGTCGGCAAGACTCCGCCACCTGCCAGTACCCCAGTCCCCGGCCTTACCCTGTCCCCGGCCTCACCCCACTTTTTAAACAGGGTCTCATTACGTAGCTCTGACTAGCCAGGAATCCTCTATGCTGTCCCAACTGGATTCAAACTCAAGAGTGTGCCTGGCTGCCACTGCAGATGTGCACTTAGACTCCCAGCAAGTAGGCTTCTTTCAAAAAGGCCCTGGACTCATATTTAAGAAATCTGAACACATATGGAAGACTTTTGTTAAAGCCAAAATTGCAATTCCTATCTTACAATAAAAGTATGTGAGTTACAAATTTGATATTGATATTCTAAGAGAAAATGAGTTTTTGGACACATACACCCCCAGGTTAACCTTCTCGGTAGATTTGTAAGTCTGTAGGGAAAAAAATGTCTTATATTTCAAATATAGGCAACAGTCAATGCTGCTGAACTGTACGCTGTATTCTAAAAGCCCCTTTAACTTCTCTCCGCCCCCTTCTGTCCCTCTCCCCTCCCCCACCCCTTCCTCTTGTTCCCTGTCCTCATTTCTCAGTTTTGGCTTTTGTTTTGCTCCTTATTTATTAAATATTATTTTTTGTTTAAATAAAATGATCCCATGATCTGAGCTTTCTAGTCCTAAGGGGAAAAACTAGAGGAAGATCCCTCGAGCCAGAACGTCAGGCCATGAGTTACAGCACTGCTACCTACAGGATGTGTGTACTAAATGTTACTTAGCCTCTCACAGCCTGAGGGACAGGCCTGCACAGTCACTCGATAAGCACTTACTGCTTTGGTTCACTAAGAGGTCTGCACGTATATAAGTATAGCCATGTTTTATATGAAATGAAAAAAATTAATCAGTTTGTGTATCATTTATTGAAGTAAGCAAAAAGTGTTTCTCAAATTGACTATAATTGCATTTTGCTGTGTACTGTCCAAGTATAATAACAGGATGTATTTATAAAGCTCTAAAAAGTTGTTACAACATCTACAGCACTGACTTTATTAATTTGCACAGACTAGCAAAGACTGTCACAAGTTTCCTTGTATAGCCAAGAAGAACAAGACAAAACACATCTCACACATTATAATTTTACCTATATTGTGTTGGTACCCATGGTATATTTAGAAACAAATATGTATAATTATGCTTGGGGGCAAATATGAGGATGTAATTTCTAAGATAAGAGAAAAATGAGCTGATACAAAATTGCTTACTGAGTTAGAAAGTATTAGAGAACAAGTTCAATTTGCTTACCATCAACTCAAAAAAGAACCAGGCTTGCTGCAAAGCTGATTCCCGAACGCTGCCACTGCAAACAACCCACTGCAAAGCCAGTTCCTCGTGAAAAAGCTATCCAGAAATAAATCACGGTTATTATCAAAGCCAGACCTACTGATGACATAAACCAAATGACAGCACAGGGACAAATGAAGGCACAATGGGAATAAGCTCAACAGGGCACATGAACACTGGATGATGCTGTGGACACACCCATTAACGAAACGACTACTTATGCATGAACACAGTGTGGCATGTTCAAAGCTGAAAAATTACATATTATCTTGGAGTAAAATGTAATTTTAAAAGGACAGGCAGGAAACAACTTCCTAAATTGCACTTGCAAACAAAAAACTAAACCAAAACCTCACAGCTACAAATTGGATTTTGTTTGTATTTTAAATACATATTTGAACATACATTTGTCAACTTTGCTGGTACAATTTAGGAAACACTATTACAAATTTAAACGTTTCTGTATGCTATTAAGTTCCAGGTGTTTAAGATGTATTTTTAAAAAGCTGAAACTTCCTTATAATGGATATGCATACAAAGCACTTGCAAAGTAGCACAGATTATTATGAAAGGCTGTGCATAAGGGCCAAGTCAGCACCGCTTACTAAGAGGGATAACTTTTCTAACTCATCGTCCTTTCCCTGGAGATTTAAAACAAAACAGAAGTAGTTACAGAAACAGAATTAAGAACTCATATATTTTTCTGATATTAAAATTTTATTATCTTATTTGAATTATCATATTCTACAATCAATTCCAAAACCAGAAACATCATCTTAATGAAAAAACCCTGAACAACAGTGGCACGGCCCAGAGGCTCCAGACCAGCACTGCTTGTTCAAATGTAATTTTAGACACAACAAAATTATTTTAGTATCTCACACTGGTTGTATAAGAAAACTTTACAAGTTTTTAATTGTTGGAATTACTTTCCCCCTCTGTCTTCTTATGAATCTACCTTTTTAGTTGGTAAGCGTCCCGTTAATGTTTGTAAGAAACTTGACGTCTCTGTGTGCGAAGACATACGATTACAACTTCGATCCATAGCCTATGGGTGAAGGTGAACGAATGGCGAGAGAACATTAACACTGTTGCGGGGACTCGGAAGCCACGGACTACGCTCAGTTTCAAACATTTAGATTCTTTTCTGATCACATTACGTTATTTTAAGCTGCTTTAAAAGCAGTATGAAAACTGCTTCTATTTTTTTGTCTTTAAGATAAATTACCTTAGTGATTATAATACAAAGAGTGCTGCAAAGAATGAAACTTACCTGTGTAATCTACACATGCACATATCTAGCAAAAACATATAAAAAGCAAAAACATACTTCTCAACTGCTGTCTGACAAAAAAAATAGAAATCAAGAATTCTGCACTCAATAAGGGAAATTAAAACTTTCAAAACATTATTTTTTTTTACTAAAAATACACCATTTAAGTTTGTCATAAACTGTACATAATTTAAGTCAGTTATAATCTTCAACGGGAATTTAGAAACTTTACTTTTTTCTATTAAAAACACATCATTTAAGTTTGTCATAAACTATATGTATTACAGTTCTAATCTTAAATGGAGAATTGGGTTCTTTTTTAGGAATGAGAGAATTTTCCTTGAAAGCCAATACACAGATAAGAAGTATATTTTGATGCATCATGCAGTTAGTTATCAAGCAACTAGTCTTAAAATATGTCATATTTATAATAAATTTCATACTTTGCAACACATTCCAAATTAAATAGTTTTTTTCCTCCAGCATTTATTCTTATAGCATATGGACTGAACACTTTATATTTATTTATACTTAACTTCAACTTACTACCAATCTTTCTACTTGGTGATTATGAAAAAGAGAAGGTAATAAAGGCCACAGGAAATGATATATTTAGATTTACTTTAAGTCAAATGGAAAACTGTTCAGTATTTTCTACATAAAATTTTTCTACTAAGGAAGAACAAGCCCTGAAGAGACCCTGTTATAAAGCTCTTGGTGCATGAATAGCAGGCACGAAGACACTGACACGATGTGTAAGGAGGAGGCGGGAGGAGACAGAACGACAACAGGAGAGCATTACTGATGCGACTGGTGGACTCATGCATAGTAGCTGGGGAATGTGCTAGGTAAAAATACACACTTACAATGATTAAACAAAAGCAAGCCACTGAAATTACAGCATGGACTAAAAGGTAATGTTCTAAAGGAAACATCAGCAGCCAATAAAGAAACCTATAATGCAAACACCACCTGTGTTGATTCTGCACTTGGACTGGGGTTGGATCCCCATGAGGCAGCTTTTGGACCAGTGTTAACCCAGGAATTGGAGCGATCTAAACCCTAAGCACATAACAGAGAGCAGTTGGAAAGGAGAGAAATGTTACATGGTGCGTGCTATGAATTATCCTTAAAGAAACCCAGTCCTCCAATGCAAACATGGTCTTCATTAGTACTGTTAGAGCAACTCAAAAGCTCTTAGGTACATAGAAAGTATTAGTTCATCCACATCGTCTTATCAAATAGCGTAATTTTTAAAGAAAAGAATATTAAGTATAGTATTTAAAGGTCATTTCAATGTAAAGTGATTGCCTTAAAGTATAAACTACAGAAATTTCTACAGCATTACACTCAAAACGCTTCCTCAATACGGTAGAAACTCTTAACTGAACTGAGTCGGGGGTGGGAGGTGGGGGAGCTGGAGGAAAAGAATAAGCGCTCTGCTAGAAGACCTTAAGTTCATTTCATTTCTTACTAGCTGAAAGCTCCTCTGCCGTGAGAACTCCACAATTCTGTCGACCTTGCCTCTTTCATTTTCTTTTAGAAAATAAAAAACATGAGGGAAAACATTATACAAAAGAAAAGCTAAATTTGTCCCTTCCTAATAACAACAGTGAATGTGAAGTTGTATTTCTTTTTATTAAGATTGGTCATTTAGATATATGGGGTTCTATCCCATGTAAATATACAAGAAAAACATTATGTCTCTCTAGAAATTATATTTTTATCATCACTCTCATTAAATTTTAATGTATTAGTTATTAATGAATATACCAGCAGCAAGTTATTGAAAGATATTACTGGTCCCTGATAAAATCAGCTGAGGCCTGACTTCAATTTCCCAAGCCTAAGATTACTAGAATCATGTAAAGTTGCTTTGTAAATTCATATTCTGTTCTCTACGCCCCAATTTCCTGATTTCAAACTCACCTAAAGAGAGAGAACCTGATAAATCGAGATGGAGCAAGTTGTAATGGGTGTTTAGAGAATTTAAGGGCAAGGATTACAAAGATAACCCAAGGCAACCTGATTAAAAATACTAAAGCCACAAATGTACTGGAACCACAAGCTACCAAAGGTAAGGCTGCTTGAAAATGAAGCCATGTTGGCACTCTGTCTACTAGCTCTGTTTAGACAGCAGGCTCCTTGGGAAGATTCCCAACAGCAACAGCAAATGTGGCAGCCCCACCCCTCCATGAAACAGGTCAGTGAGAGTCAGTGAGGGTAAGGCCTACATATCAACACATTTTTTAGTACCTCAAGAGAGGTTTCTGAAGGGAAATTAACCACTGCTTAGAGTTTTTCTTGTCTACAAAGTAGAAATAATAATGATAGTCTTCGTCATGGTTTAAGGAGGGTTGAAGGTAATGCCTTGAAGGTGGCAGATATCAGAAGTTGTTTATACAAAAATATTCCAGAGATTAAAATTTTGTATCTGAATTAATTAATTTGTAATGAGTAAGAGTATACTGCCTGTAAAAATGTATTATAAACCTGTTTGAAAATTTATTTTTAAAATAATGTTTATGGAAATTAATATCAGAATAAAATATCAGTTTGCTGCCAGTTATATTTCATAAACACAACATTGATGCTTGAATAGTTGTAATTACACATCAAAACCTAAGTAAAGCTAGGACAACCAGGGCTACACAGAGAAACACCTCATCCTCTCTCTAAAACAAAAAACAAACAAGCTAAAGACAATATGTAGCCAACTAGTTTGTGAGGCAAATAATTTTCATAACTCAAGTGTTATAAAATTGAATACATATACATACATATATATATCTCAGTCCTTAAACAAATTCATTACCCAAAGATACTAATGTAACAACTGTTTAGGTGTTTAAGAAACAAGTTAAAAATAAAATGTGCCAGGTGTATGTGTGTTTTTGCCTAATGCCAATACTTTGTCTTATCTTGTAGGTAGACAAACCTAATGAGCTACCCTGGGGGTAGGGTACAAATTCTCTAAGAAATGCAGGAAGTGTCAGCCCAGCCTATGACTCTGTCAAGATCTGAACTGGGGGGCAATTCATGGATATTTTGCTCAAGAATCTGTTTTCATATTGCCTGTGTCCTGAGAACAGAAGTAAAGTTAAATTTAAAGCTAATGGTCTAATTAATTTGTATGGCAGAACAAATGTCAAGGTAGGAACAGTTAACTGCTGATAAGAAAACAGCCATTAAAAAGATCAGCATTACTAAAGAGAAACCTGTGCAGCACTGAGACAACACTGTAGGCAACATTGTACTCCTAAGAGGCTCCAACTTGTAAAGACCCAAATTCACTTAAAGAGTAACACTTAAGTTGATGGGTTTACCAATTCTCAAAAGCAATCGCCTAGGAGGATATTTCCCTGGGATCAGTACACTGAAGCTAAGACAGCTATATCCCAAGGAACTGAAGCTGAGATAGCTATATCCCAAGAAACTCAGGCTACATCTTGAGGGCATCTCCCTGACCCTGTTTTTTAAGGCATGAAACTTGCAGGACTGGGAGAGTCATGGAAAGAAACTGAGGCCAAGCAATGTATGAGAGGGCTGCAGTCCTTGGAGGAGGAGGCCCTATGAGGGATACTGTGCAAATCCAAGTAGGTAAAGTCTAAATTTCAATGAAGATATCAAGATATTAGAGATTTCAAAACCATGAATCAAGAGTTGTGGGCATAGAAGAATCTGGCCTAAGAGAGATTCTAAGTGTTCCAAGGGCACCAGAGATGGAGGGCAAGAGTTACTCAAGCCTTTTGGAACCCAGCTGATTATATCGTAAATCCAGATGCCGGACATGGAGCTGCAGGATTTGGTGGTTGCCCTTATGGATTCTGGTTTTTGCTCTGATGATTGTTTCTTGCTATATCCCAGTTTTTCCATTTGGGGATGGGACTATTTTTTCTGTGTCATTATATGTGGGAGTTATTTAACCTGTTATGTGGAATTTTGAAGGTGTAGGAACTGTTAATTACTGTGAGGGTTTTTAAAGCTGAAGAGAGAACATTTTATATTGTAACATGGTCACAGCCTACAGGGTCAAAGGGTAGTAGGAAATGGTTTAAAAGTGATTTGTTTGGGTGCCAACTGGCAATGGGTGGCCTTGTGATAATTGGTATTAATTGTCTACTTGACAGAATCTACAATCACCTGGGAGATGGCCTTCTGGGCACACCTGTGGGGTTGTCTTGACTGCACTAATTGATTTGTGAAGACTCATATAAATTGTAGGCAGGACCTTTCTCTGGGCAGAAGATCCTGAACTGTATAAAATGGAGAAATGCGCTGAGACCTGTATGCAGTCTTCCCTCTCAGCTTCCTTATAAAAGATACCAGGTGGCCAGGGTCTTGCCACTCCTGACTTGAGAGACATAACCTGTAAGTGTGAACTAATGCTAGTGCTTCCTCCCTCTAGTTACTTGTGTCATAGTACTTTATCAGAGCAATGAAGAGACTAAAACATCAGTTATGCAAGCATTTAACTAGAATCTTAGGCAGATCTCACTAGGAAGGTGGCCCTCTAAGTAAAGTCCTAAATGATCTCAGAAAGCTGTCATGCTTAGAGACATGATATAAACTGACTCAACTTCTCTTGTGTATCTTAACTTGTAAAGCAACACTCTAGACATCATGTTGTGAACAGAAAGTAAAGTAACAGCAGGGTAACATCTCAAGCTCATCTTATTAATTTAGAAAGACACACTGCCATCTCATACTAAGATGGCAGATATGATAAGAAGGCATATGAAAAGCCTTCAGTTCAATCTCCAGCATGGGGGTGGGAGTGGGGGCGGAATGAAGAAAAGAAAAAAGAAACTCAACCAAACAGAAAACCTTGAGGCTCTTCATTTAACATGTGTGCAATCTGAAAAAGGATTTAGGAAACCAGGTAAATGGAATTCCCGAGAGAGATCTGTACTGAGAAGTAAGGTGAGGGATGATTAACCCAGCATTTGTAAAAGTTCTTAATAAAACACGGTACTTGGACAGTAAAAGATTATCAGAAAAGGAAGACTGTAGAAGAATATGAAAAGACAGAAACAGTAAACTCTGAAGAACAACACTAAGACAATATACAGTCTCAGAAGCCAAGCAAACTCAACAAAAGAAAACCAAGAATTTATGTCAAAGATCCTGGCAGGACTGGAACGGAGGCTCAGAGCACGGGTTGCCCTTGCACAGGCTCTGTGCTGGGTTCCAGTCAGACACTTCACAATGTCTGCACCTCCAGCCACAGGGAATTTGATGTTCTTACAAGAGGCATCTATACTCACTTGCACATACCATATACAGAAACACATAAGAACGTAAGTTAAGATGAAAGAAATAATTTTAAAATCCAAGTTTGGACACACAACTATTGGATTTAGCATGATGGAGAACAACTGTAATATTAACAAGTGCAGTTTGGGTGGGAGATAATAGGAAAGTTAATTAAAGAAGACAGCAAGAGTAAAAGAACTGAAGACACAAGAATTATAAAGTAAAAGAACCAAGACACAAAGTATAAGGGGCTCTACTTTAAGAGACAGCAGAGCTGGCATGATGGCACATTCCTTTAATCCCAGCACTGGTTCCAGGACACTCCCCTACCAAGATAGCAGAAAACAGTGTACAAAGTAGCAGCAGGAACACTAGGGAGAATTTTTTAAAGTGAGAAATAACATGTCTGTCTGTGGCTGACCATGATTCGGTATACAGGAAGGAACTTATCACGAACAACAAGAGATCAAAGAACACCTAGACTGGGAACCCTGAGTAAGTGAGAGGAGGAGACCTGCAGACAAGAAGAAGCAGTAGACTTAAGCAGGAGACAAAAGCTGGAGGACATGGGGGTCAACATCAAGGAGAGGAAGGTATCAGGTGGTCTGTGGCAACAACCTATGGCAGAATGAAACAGTGAAAAGAACACAGAATGACGCCTGACTGATAGCACCAGGGACTTCAGGAGAGGCGAGCTGCCATTTTCAAGACATAGAAGAGCCAGTCAGTTGTTTCTAACAATGGTTTTAAGTTTGAGAAGAAAAGAGATACTGAGGTTTGATTGTGATAAGAATATATGACTGGTCCTGACTAGTTACAATGACTCAGGAGGAAGACAGAACATTTGGAAACTTCTCACTCTTTCCTCCAGAGGAAAACAAGATTAAGTGACTAGAAGCAGAAAAGGAAGGCAAACTTTCAGAGTTGGGACACTAGAAAGAAATATGGATAATGGCCAGATGACAAAATGCATGAAATGAAACCATGAAGGTTAAGTTACTGGTCCTGCGGAAAGACCTACAGGAAGACCACGATTAAGACAAAGACACCATCTCTAAAGGGAAGGAGTTACAGCAACTTAACCTGGACAATAAAGTAAGAATAAATTAAGAATAGGCATACGAAAAATTCAGACTCTACATTTTTATGAGATAGAAGTATGTTATTAACATTAAGGAAAAATATGAAAGTAATTACCATTTTTTTCAATGAAAGTAAAAAAAAATGTAAAAATACTTAAAATAAAACTTAATTAGATCTGGGTTGGCAGCACATACCTGTTATCAAAGCACATGGGAGGCTGAAGCAAGAGGAACAAGAGTTCGAAGCTAGCCTGGGCTATATAATGAGACACTGTCTCAAAGAAAAAACTTAATTAAGACATGCTGTGATGACTTTTTTTTTAACAAAAGAAAATAGTATACACATGCAAATGTACATATGTATACTAATTTCATATATATTCGGACAAGTTGTTACTTGTTTCATTTAATGATTGTTTTAAAAAGCAAAACTAATACCAATTAATATAGACTTCCTTGTTCTAAATCTTCAAGTTATATAACAAATATAAAAATAATAACTGTTATAGGAGGCATAATGTATAGAAATTAAGAGATATTTTTAAGGTAGAATCTTGAGGAATATGCTATCTACAGCCTTTGGACAATAAATACTTGTAGTTCCCAAACATGACTTTGTAGTATACAACTGCTAAGTACTTCCCTCTACTAAACAAACAAAAAAAAATTGAGGATAAAAATAAGGTTAAAAAAATCTTAGGTCCTTTTCCTAAGCTTAAACTCAGTTATCTTTGTATTGTATATGTAGAAAAGTAATTTTCCTGAATATTTTTGGTGTGATAATAGTGGAGGCTCTCAATAAAGTATAGGTGGCTCTTACTCTCGCTGGCCTCTCTCTTGTCTAGATTAATGACTAAGTATGGTTAAATAATCACACTTTCTAGTCCTAGTGCAGTTCACCCAGGTTCGTAGGAAACATAACTCTTACCAACCAAGGCCAGGAACTATTCTGGATGCCCTCCTGAAGGAGGAGCTCACAAGGACATCACTGAAAGCACACAGGTCCCTCCCCATGCTATAGAATCAATCTAGCAATTTTTCACATGAGAAGATATCAGACAAGTTATATGTGATGATTAATCATGAACAAATTTTAGAATTTGGCAGATTTATTTTTTAAATACACAATGTATAGACCAGTTTATAACAGCAAATGTATTTAATAGAAATATGAAAAGCACCTGTTGACAAAATAGGAATATTTTGCTTTTTTTTCTAACTCAAATAAAATAGAAAAAAACCCTCTGCACTTACTTTGAACTTAAATACATTTTAAAATTAAGAATAAATTAAATACTTGGATAACTATCATAAATGGATACAGCATATCCTCAGTTTACCTTACTGCCAATGATTGATCGGACTTCATCATCTGGTGATGTGGGAGTTCCGGATATATCTGGATTACTGTTGCTAAGGCTTCGAGAACGATTTAAGTTAAGGCTTGCAGGTCTCACTGCAGACCTAGCCATTGTGGCATAATGCACTGATCCTCCCAGACCCCCGGGACCTAGAGCAAACAGCATACAATTAGTAAGAGAGGACTCCTAAAATATAAGCAAA
Source organism: Grammomys surdaster (assembly GCF_004785775.1). NCBI lineage: Eukaryota > Metazoa > Chordata > Mammalia > Rodentia > Muridae > Grammomys > Grammomys surdaster. The sequence continues at coordinate 2,643,960 of NW_021604760.1, read as the reverse complement.
CACTTTACAAAATTCCACAAACATTATAAATTGCTTTAGTTTCTAAATGAAAATTAACACGTTCTTTTTAAAAATAGAAATAATTAGAAATAAAACACTTAAGAACCAATGACAGCTATGTGAAGTTCTACTTTATAGCAGTTGACACAAAACATATAAATTATAACTAAAAATCACTGTCTTAAATGTTTAAATATTTCATGAGCAATAAAAAATAAAACTAATAAGAAATGACAAATACCACCTTTACTCAAACATAGTTGTGTCTTGGACAAAAAACGCGGCTGCTGGTACCGCTTCTGTTCCCTTTTTGCCTGCACTTTTTCCTTTGTCCCTTGATATATGGTCACTATAGCGACATCCAATTTATTACCAACATCATTTAAATGAAAATATGTTTTTAATTTCTCTATCGTCATAAGTGATATGAAAAATAAAAAATAGCATGTTTGTTTTACACCACACACACATACATACACACTATTAAAGATAATTCTAAGAGTTTAGGTTATAAAAACAAAGAATTCCTTTGAATAAAATCAAGCATTATCTATAAAATAAATAGCCAGCGATTATATTTATTATCTGCATCTTTTTTGTGCATATGTATACACATGTATATTCTGTGAGCATGCATGTATGTATGTATGTATGTATGTATGCATGCATGCATGTATGTACATACGTACATACGCACATATGTATGTTTGGTTTTGAAATCAAACTCAGGTCTTCATGATTGTATGATAATCATTTTACAGAATAAGCCATCTCCCAGCTCTATGTCTTTGAATTGTATATTTTACAATGTCTTACTGAAAATGATACAAATCTGCATCTAATTAATATGTATACTTTTTTTAGGTCAGGGCAGGAAAAAAGGTTACATGTCAAATGTGTGAAATCTTACTACTGAACTAAACAGAAAGGCAGATGGAGACACAGTCTGGGTATTGTGTTCTGGGTATATCACTATCACAACTATGCTCGGATTCTCAAGTTAGACAGCCTAAAATCAAGACAGTAAATTATGGGTCAGGATAGAAGATCCATTTTTTCCTCTTTTCACAACAAAGAAAAGAAATTCTAGGCTAAAGCTTACACCAGTAATATTGCCAATGGCTGCAAAGGGGCACGTACCATCATCACCAGAGATGAGTAATTGCTTATACAACAAACAGGTAAGCAGTTTCCAAAGCTCAATAATTAACTAGCAAACTAAATGGAAACTCAAACATCCCTCACAAACACCACTATCACCAATGTCATACAAAAGAAAGAAACTACTTGAGGCTTTAATATTCAGAAAGCTTAGGTTATTTTATTGGTCATGAAGAAATTGGAATTTTTCTAGACAACCACTTTTTATATTACTATAGACTTTTTAAAGTTAATAGAAAATTTGTGTACAATGTTTCTCTTTAAATGTCCAAAAACACTCTGAATGACAAATAAAATGATAAGGCTATTAATTTTAACATGAAGTGATAAAATGCTTTCAGAGATGGATGAAGTGACTGTCAAGGTTCTCTTCCAATAATTAATTTAGCCAACCCTCCAAGTCAACTTAAAGAAGATGTATATACATGATGTTCTAAAGGAAGCATGCCCCTTCAGTGACTAACCCTCAGTAGAGAGTGAATAAATGTTATCAGTGTGTGAATAACACCATGGACTCGCTGAGTACTTCAGTCTTGGCAGGAACACTTCATGAAAGAGAGTTTAATACTAAAAAGAAGACAATACCTGGTGATGGTGAGTTAGGGTAAGTGTTCGGCAGGCGGAACACATAGTAGATGTACGATGCGAGGAGGTTGTTTCTGCCGTGCTGGTCATGATTTCCGTCTAAGTTTTTGTGTAGTCGATTTATAATTGATGCCATAGCTTCAAAAGATGCTTGTCCTAGGTTAACTTTTCAAAAAGAAGAAAATATTTTTCCTTTAATGTTTTTGGATTTGCAGTTCCACAGGAAAGAGAGCTCTGTCCCTTTTACAAAAGACTGTAAACAGAATGATAATACCCTAAGTGTATAAGATATAAAAATATTGTACAAATTTTAAATTTTGTACTAGCTCAACAAAAAGTATTCTTGAAAACAAAAGGAAAAAACATATTTTGTAAATTTAATTTGAAAACTGTATGGGGTATATTAATTAAAACAAAAACACTGCCCAACAGGGAAAAAAACCACTATTTTGAGAAGTAATACAAAGCACAGAGAAATCCATTTTGTAGACAACCTCAAGAGTTAGCGTCTTGTTTTAAAGATGATTCTGAAAATCTAAACAGTGTACAATGTGCACCTATCATTTTTAAAGAAACTTAAAATAGCAATGAAACTGAAAATTATTAAAAACAATCAGTAACAACTTGACTGAAATTATTGACTATGAAAGGATTAGAAGGGGGAGGAGCTGTAAAACTGGAAGACAACAAAGGACCTGAAAAGGCAAAACAACACCCACTTCATCCTCCATGTTGATATAGCACAACAATTCTTTAAAACTAGGGGATTCTGACAGCACACTGAAGAACCAGGTAACCAAGAGGCCACTTTAACATGGGTGTCAGTTCTGTGATTAATCATTTAATCATGACAGAAACCTATGGGCAGCTAACCGAGGCCAGGCAAGTTTCTTGAAGGTTAAATAGTCAAGTGAAATGGCCATGTATAAGACAATGAACATGTACTGGGATAAGAGGGCAAGTGAACAGAGGCAGAATCTTGGGAGGGTTTAGCAACTTCCAGGTTCCTGGTTAAGTCCTTTATTTCTTTCCCCCTCATAGTAACTATTCCAAATCCACAGAATCCTGTCCAAAACCAGGTTCAGGGGTGGAGAGAAGGCTCAGGAGTTAAGAGCATGGACCATTCTTCCCAAGGACCAAGAATTGATTCCTTCAACCCACATGATAGTTCACAACCAACTGTTAACTGCAGTTCCAGGGCATCTGATACCCTCTTCTGACCTCCACAGCTACAAGGCATGTATGAGTTACACATACATATACATACATACATTCAGGCAATACACTCATATGCGTAAAATAACAATTGAATTACATTAAAAAAATCCATCTTACTCACTTAGCAATCCTTACCTTCTATATCACTCAGAACATGCACAAAGCATAAAAGGTCTCAAATCTACCTACAAACTTAACAGAAAGTAAAACTCCTATCAGCTTTCCAGTAAAAGCAATACCCCTGCCCCGCCCCCCAGAGATCTAACTTCACTTTCATTTCCTGAACTTGTGTCAATGGGTAAGTCTTTTCTCACTCTATTATCTTGTTTTTTTCCTCCAATCTTGCACATGATTTATCTTAGCAGGTAGACATGCTCACATTAACTTTTTAATTTTCAGCTTTTGTGTATGGGTGTTTTGCCTGTATATATGTCTATGTATCATTTGCATGTCTGGTACCTGCAGAGGACAGAAGAGAGTGCTGGATCCTCTAACTGGAGTTACACATGGCCATAAGTCTCCATGAGAGCTCTAGGAATTGAACCTGGATCCTCTGCAAGAGCCCCAAGTGCTCTCAACTGCTGCACCACCTCTCAGCATCTTCCAATCTATTCTTATGTCCCACACAACCCAGCTTTCCCTTCTAGCCAAAGTTCTTCCTTCATTAGACTAACCCGCCGCTCTTAAGATCTTTATCAGTGGACACTTGTCAGGTATGAGATATACTCCAGAGCTAGTTGCTTGGGCTGAATTTTGGCTGTAGTAATGATAGCTGAGTGACTTTAAGCAAAACTTTTAAACATGTTTGCCGCTGTACTCATCTGTGAAGTGGTGGTTTGAGTACAAAGGGCCCCATTTGAATGCCTGGTCCACAGTTGATGCAACTGCTGGCAATGATGAGGGACTTTGTTGGAGGATGGGTGTCCCTGGGGTTTCACCCACACCATTCCCAGCTCTCGTGACTGTGGATCAGAGGTCCGCTCTCAGTTATGCTCCAGCACCATACCTGTCTGTCTGCTGTCACACTCCCTGCTATGATGGTCCTAGACCCACCCCATCCCGCTGGGACCATTAATTACATATTTTCAAAGGACAGTTGCCTTGGTCATGGTGAAGAGACAAGACTACCCAAGCAGGCTGAGAGGATTTCGTACAAAGTGAAAATAAAGCACACAGTACTATTTTGATCAGTCCCTTTCAATTCATTATTATTTATTTTGTTTCTATAATCCCAAACAAGTAATAACTTTCTTTTCTTAAAAGCCATCCTAAAAGTAACTGTCCTCTTTTGCTTGTTCTATTCTCTCTTGCCTTAATAGCAGGGATTTTATCGCTTTTGGTAAGATGCTGTGTATGACTTCAAATCTGTCTCTGCTTTAGGGCTTTCCACTTTCAGCCACAAAGTGTCTTTTGTGTACGAACTCACACATGTGAATGCAGGTGCATGTGTGCCACAGCACAGCTATGAAGGGTGGACATGTGCCAACAGCATGTATGAGGTCACAAGTTAACCTGTCTTCTGTTTTGGGGTTTTTTGTTGTTGTTTGGTTTGCTTTAGTTTTTTGTTTGTTTGTTTGTTTTGTTTTTGTTTTTGTTTTTTTGAGACAGGGTTTCTCTTTGTAGCCTTGGCTGTCCTGGAACTCACTCTGTAAACCAGGCTGGCCTCAAACTTATTGATTCACCCGCCTCTGATTCCTGACTGCTGGGATTTAAAGCTAGGGTTGTTTGTCTGTTTGTTTCCTTCTCCCTTGTTTTGAGTAAGGGTTTGTTTGTTGTTTTTCTTTGTGTGTGTGCCAGAGTAGCTGACCCATTAGCTTCCAGGAAGTCCCTTTTCTCCAACTCCCACCTTCCTAAAGTAATACAGGTATTGCAGACACTCTATGCATTTGTGTATGGGGTCTTGGGAACTTGAACTTAGGTCTTTCACACTTACTGCACTTTTACCCACTAAGACATCTCCCCAGCCCCTGGATAGTGTGCCTTTAAAAGTAAAATTTGGTCATGTTGCTTTCTTAATTGGAGCCAGATCTCTCAAAGGCTAATATTTCCTGGTTTCCTAAAGTGTGGTGGAGAAGCCTACCACTCCTCCGCCTTGCACATCACCTCTTGTCACCATCCTCCTCCCTTCCGCCGCCGCACTCTGTACAAGTCCCCTCGCTCCCCAGCCCTCTGTGCCTGGGCTCCGTCACTGTGCCTCCTCCTCCTTGCCGAGTAGTTGTGATGGTCTCCTGTTCATCTCTGAGTAATTGAACAAGAACTTCCTCCACTAACAAGTGTCCCTAAAAGAATATATATCTCAGGATGCTGAGCAGACATCTTCTTAGTGTCATCAATTAATGAATGTTAGTAACACAGTAGCTGGTGTTTCTTTTTGGCTCAATTTCTTCCCAAGATTTTTATTTGGAAAGGGAGAAATTGAGAAACAGTTCTATTTTTCTGGGTACAAAAGAGAATAAATACAGTGATTTTGAGAAAACAAAGAGAAGAGCTATAGGAAATAGAAGATATCGGATGGATGAAGATGCAGAATGGATACACTGTATGCTCTATAAAATGTAACAGGATTATTTTTTGGCTACTTTTCTTAAATACTCTGCGAGAAGTTAGCAGCAGGGACCAAGCTTTGGACATTGTCAATGAATATCTGATTCATCATTAAGTGCTTAGTGAATATTTGGTGACTGAATATTAATCTGTCTTGACAGTTTGAGTAAAAGACTATAAATAGATCTCATTTCCTATCACATACAAGTCACCTCCTCCCACAATGAGCACAGCAAACAGAAATCAGTGTTCTTTTTAAATCTAAGTTAGAAATGCAAAATTATAATAATAAAAGATGTAATAACATAATACATTTTATATTTTGAGAAGCTTTCAGATTTTGATGTGTTTTAAAGTGTAAACTTTATAAAAGAATGATGAGGTACCATTAAGCTTAGGGAGATTGTCATTAACATCTTAGAGAAAAATCAAAGATGGCTTCAAATAAAGGTTTACTATATTTATAAAACTGGTATCTAGTCCTATCTTGTCCTCAACCTTCAGAGGCTCCCCAAGTATCTGAGGAAGTACTGTATTAGGGTCACTATCTTAAATTGTCTTCTCCAGTCTTACACTTGTCTGAGACTTCAGAGGAGACCCTACCTTATTATCACAGCCCTCCAGAGGATAAAAAGCCACAGCCTTTCCTAAGTACCAAAAAAGCCCAACTCTTTTGAAACCATTTAGTTAATCTCTGACCTTTATGCTACAATTTAAGCAAGTCGCATTGGTTCTGTATCAGTTACTTAAGTTCTGTCTTATAATTCTTTTCTACTTTGTGATGAGCAATGCAATCCCTGACTTTCTAGAACTTAAACATCAACTTTCGTTTCTTTTTGCTGGTTTTTATAAAGTCATCTTACATTTTTTATTATTATAAATTGTATATTTTTATGCAAAAATTGACTTTTATTATTACAATCTCTTGTATGTATGTAAGTATATTTTAAATATGTATTGAACTATAGGAAACAATAGCTATTCAGAACTATTTGATGAATAGATATATACTGAGTGGTAAAAATACCAAATGTCTGCATTTTTAAAGTTTGATTAGACGAAAGAGCAAAAGAGTATCAGAAACCCCACCCCAACCTATCCATCCCAAAGGCTGGTCCAGTGCATTTATTTATATAACAAAGATTACTTTGTTACCCTTAAGTGTAATGAAGTTCAGATGTTTTATCAAAAAAAAAAAGAAATGCAAAATTATAGATTACAGATGTAATGATTCATCCCATATAAATGTAGTTACCTATTTGGCCAGCAATCACAGGAGGTCGAACAACTAAAAGTATGAGTTTATCAAGCAGAAGATGAAGAAACCGGACTACTGGTTCCAGTTGTGAGGAACTCAAGGCTGAAATGCTGCTCTTCAGTTCACTCTCTAAGTTGTTTTCCATGATCCGCATGTCCCCAATGCGGACCGGGAACATGTGTTCATCCAGAGCATTGACAAGAGCAAAGAATTTGTCAAGATAGGGGTCCTAAAACAAAGAACAAACACAGAACTAAACAATTCTAACCACATCAATTCCCAAACTCTCAAGAACTATAGAACGCTAACATCTCATATTGATAATGCAAAAAGCCACATACAAGAAGTATACACACTGTTTCCAATGTAATATATCCCTTCTTACTCGTCATTGTTGTGAAACAGCCATTTCCAATTCTATCAGTTACTCAAGGAATCTTTGAGTGATGGAGGACCTCACTTGTAGGTTGAGTTTGCCTAATTTTTGGAACTCAGTTCTCATGGCAGGTACTTCAGCAAGTAGTGCCTGTTACTAACTCATTGTCTCATGAGCCAAATCCTCCCGCCATCAGGTGGGGCTTGATGACTTGAAAGGCTCCTTCTTATAGTCCTGGTCAGGGCTAGATGGTAAGGATGTGCCACAGGGCAGCGGTGGCTCTGATGCTCCTATGGTAGGCGCTCGCCACCAGGTCTGACTCCACAGTTCTTACTCCAGGTCTGACTCCACATGTTCTTACAGCAATGAGTCTTCTCCCCAGAGTCTAACTGTCAGTCTTCAGGAGCTTCCTTTGGCCTTCTAAGGTTCTTTGTTGATACTTCTCTGTCTGCTATCAAGAATTCTTTTAACATTCATTTAATAGCAAATCATCTTTAATATTTTGAACAAATCTGCATTTAAAATGTTATTAATTCAAATTGCTGGTTGATTTGCCTCCTAACTGAACCTGTCTTTTGTTATACAATGTCTCTCCTTACTGCTAACAGAGTCAAAGACCTGGACCAAATGATCTTTAAACCTTCCCACCTGAGATACTTGACTCTGACTCAAAACGAGCTCACAAGAGCTTCTCTACTCTACTTTGCCATGAATCAGAAATTAAAAACAAGAAAAAGACCCATAATTGTTCTAAATACATCAGTTGCATTTAAAAGACAAAGTATTCAATGGCATTTAATGAAAGAAATGTCTCAATCTGTTTTTATATTCCTAAAGTATGGAGAGATAACAGCACTGCCATAAGTGAGGTATATGTTCAATTTAGCTAAGTGAAATCTGATTATAAAGAAATACTAAAACTCACTTGTGTGTGAATGGATGAAACAGCAACAACTTCAACATTAAAAACTCCTTTGTGGTTGTCCACCCACTTCATACCAGGCAGAGGAACCTGCAAGACACAAAGCACAGTGTGCACAGGCTTGCTAAGGCTTTAGAACTGAAAGTACCTATGGAAATACTTATTTTTATTTACTCTTTGAGAAATCCATACATGCACACAATGCATTTTTGATTATATCTATCTTCCATTCTCTCCTCCTAAGTCCCCTGATGCCTCTCAATACAAACAATGATTATATACTGGACTTCTGCTACACACAGCTAAAACTCTGGGTAAAATTAACAGATTGAACACGAAGACTTTAAAAGGTGAAAGAAAAGACAGGATGGCAACCTCAGCAAGCTAAGGCCCAAAAGCAGGTTTCTTGTATTTTATTTATGCTTTAAAAATCCAGGACTGGGTGTGAGAGAAGGGCATTCCAAAGAGCCAAAGAGGGAACTCTGCCCTAACTAGCAAAGCCAATCACACTGTAGCCATCAGTCAAGAATCATCCTTGAGACATGAAATCCACATAGCCTTGAAGTCTTGCCAAAACAAGTGGACTATATGAGGGAGAACACTCCCCACCCCCTCAGCTGTCCTTTTATATGTAGAAAAACTAGCTGGTAGGTCCATTTCAAACTCCCACAAGAAGGTAGAGATTCAATCTCTCCACTGAGTCAAATAATAAAGGTTTGGAACCCAACTTTATTTTTCAAAAATATTTTATCTATTAAAAATATGCAGGTAAAATATATAACATAAATTCAACAGGTCTGCAGTCTGAAAATTGGCAGCATAAATATCTGGGAACTTTTAAAAACTGTTATGTACATTTTTATCACAATCTTTTAAAAACTGCCAACTTAATGCAATTTGAAAGCAAATAAATATGGAATAGGGGAGATAATAAATGATGCAAGTTATTAACATTCCAGCTCTTGGATCAATATATTTAAATAGCAATTATAATATAAATAAAATATTTTGTATAAATATTATTTTATAACTAAAATAATAATAAATCAGAAATTATCACTGTACATCTGTAGTGCAACCACTATTAAATTTAAAACATCCAATATTCAGATCTTCTCACATTTATGGAAATACATCTCTAAGACAAGCATCTAGAAGTATTACTCATGAGGTAATACAAATGTATTTTCATTTGACATTAATTAGGCATAAACAAAACTGTTTTAAGGCCCAGGCAATAGTGATGAATAATGTACACCAAGTTTTATACTTCTACAAAGAGAAAAGGGAATCTAGCTCCAGGTTGAAACACTTCTATCTCCTAGGAATTTACTCCCTAGAGCCCAACAAACAGGGCTCCTGGAGCATGTACCAGATGTCTCCACTCTGCTGAGACACATTAGTGACTAAGGTCTTCTCATTCTGAGGTTCTAACAGTAGTCAACAAGAACGAGACCAATGTCCCACTTGGGACATTCTGTATTGGAGGTATCTGTGGAACTTTCTAGTAAAGGTATCACTAGACATAATGCTTTATCAGAAAAATAAGTCAGAAAGAAAGGGATACGCAGAAATGTGAAGTGGGGCACACGCACACAGCTCACTGTAGGAGTCAAGAGCACTGCTGTGGTTTGGGTAGAGAGTCGGCCCCGAAGGCCTGGATGCCAAGTGACGGGCATCTGGGGAGTGAGTGGGCAGAGGCTTCTATCCTCTGAGCAGCCTGCTCCCTTGGTGGTGGAATCTAGGAGGCTGTCACTGTGGGCATGCTCAAGATCTCCCTTGCCCAGGACCCTTCCTCTTCTGCTGCTGTCCCAAGTGAGGAATTATGCTCTCCCTCCCTTGGAATACCATGATGTTCTTTTGCCTTCTCACAACTTCAGAGCAACACAGGCACACAAACTGTAAGCCACTATAGTATTTACTTCCTTCATACAGTCTCTCTCGGGTATCTGCCACAGAGCTGCGAAGCTGACTCCCTCAGCTTTGGGAGTGGGACCCAACAAAGAGTGCTTATGGGTTCAGGGTGTGTTTAAACAGTCAAAAGATTGAGAAGATGAAGAATATAAAGCTATATTAAAAAACATTTTAAGAGCTTTAAATAATAATTACAAGGTAAAATTAAAGAAATAATTTTACTAGAAAAGTAAGTTTCTTAGTACTTAAGCATGGTTGCATGTAAAGCCCAGCATTAAGCCCTAATAACACAGAAAAGTTTAAATTCATCGAATGGGCTGGGGATTTTGCTCAATGGTAGCATACTTGTCTAGGATGTAAAAAGCCCTGGGTATCATACTCAGCACAGGGAGGAAGAGGCGGAAGGAGGGCGGAGGAAAGGGAGGAAGGGAGGATGTTTCAGTTGGTGTTCCCCAGCCGGTGGCCTCTCCACTGTGCATGCCCTTCTATGCACCCCACACAATCCTCAGCAGGTCTTTTTATCCTCTCTGGGTATCTTTCTGGGTTTTTAAGCTTTAACTTGTATTTACTTACACACACACACACATGCTATCTTCATATGAGAGAGAACATTTGTGCTTATCTTTCTGTGTCTGGCTCACCTCAAGAAATGTATTTTCCATATTATTTAAAACTAAAAACGTTTATTATCACAATTATAAAAGTCTAACTTTTCAGGAATTCTGGTATATAAAGTAATGGGTTTCACCATGGCACCTTTATATGTATGTGCCACTATAAAACTTTTATTCTTATTTTTAAAAATCTACTGTGTTCTGTTATGTGTATGAATGTTTTGCCTGCATGTACATTTGTACAGTCCCCATGGAGGCCAAAAGAGAGTCTGATCCTCTGTGACAATTGCAGACAGTGGTTAACTGCTCCACGGGTGCTGAGAATCAATCCTTAGATCCTCTGGAAGAGGAAGCTCGTAACTGCTGAGCCATCGCTCTAGTGCTGATTGTTTCGTTCATGTATGTTATCCACATCTGCAGACAGCCAGCATGCTCTCGTATGAGCATTTGTACCTGCAGACGGCCAGCATGCTCTTTTTTTTTCACTTTTTTTATTGGATATTTTATTTACATTTCAGATGTAACCCCTTTTCCCCCCCACCCAAGAACCCCCTATCCTATCCCCCCTCCTCCTGCTTCTATGAGGATGTGCCCCAACCCATCTGCCCACTCCCACCTCCCCACCCACGAATTCCTCCACACTGGGGCATCCAGCCTTCACTAGAATGAGGACTTCCTCTCCTACCTATACCCGACAAGGCCATCCTCCCCTCCATATACAGCTAGAGCCATGGATCCCTCCCTAAGTGCTCCCAGGCTGGTGGTTTAAGCCCTGGGAGTTCTGGTAGGTTGGTATTGTTGTTCTCCTCATGGGGCCTCAAACCCTTTCAGCTCCTTCAGTCTTCTCTCTCACTCCTCCATTGGGAACCCTATGATCAGTTCAATGGTTAGCTGTGAGCATCTGCCTCTGTATATGTCAGGCTCTGGTAGACCTCTAAGGAGACAGCTATGCTCTTAGATGAACATTTATACCACAGTTCCTACAAGAAAACCACTGGCCTTGCTTCAGAAATTGGCTTTGCACTTGAAAATTATTTCGGTAAAAACAAATCCATACTTAATTTTCACAAAAATACACTTTGTTATATAAATTTCCTCTAAAATATGATTTGTTTCGAACAACAGCAAATAAAGAGTAAGCAGTAGTTACTCTTAGGAAAAAAGGTATGCTTTTGCATAACAATGCCACACACACACTGAAAAAGGTGCCTGGAAAACAGACAGAAGGCTGGGAGTAGAAAGCATGTATGTTTCCTAGCTGCTCACAAGGGACTATAATGAACCAAGTACCACTGTGAATATGTACAGATATCCTACCCTCGCAGAAGTTACACTCTATAGACAGATAAACGTTAAGTTAACAGCCAATGGTGAAAAGTACAAAGAGAAAAAAGACAAAGTGAGAAGGTCAGGAGTTAGTGGCTGCCTCTTAGACAGAATAATCACAGATGACTTCTCTGAAGAGGTTTTTGAGTAACTGATGAAAATGAAAAATAGGTCTTGAGATGCGGCACTGGCAGTAGAGGGCAGTGACAAGCCTCAGGAAGAACAGGGTGTGTGACAGAGAGACCAGAATGGGTGACAGAACACAGTATGAGGGACAGAGAGATAGCCTGGTGGGATGTTATATATATGTTTATTTGAAAGGCAACTTGAGCTACAGTCTGTAAACAAATACCATGTTTATACATTCATGATGTAGTTCAGGCTAGCTTCAAACTCGTGTCAATTCTCCTGCCTTAGCCATGTAGGAACTAGTTTGCTACCATACTTTAGAAAGAAAAATTGTAATTATCAATGAAAAACATTCTATTGTGTGCATTCACATAGAAGAAACAGCAAATCTTTGTTTGGTAAACATTTTTATGATCAAAATCTTTTTTCATTCAGTCTGGAGAGTTAAACATGCTGAAAGGCACTGACCTCGGGAGAAAGCACTGAATAAGCCTGTGGTGGTTTTTCCAGGGAGACTGGCAGGCAAAACTGCCCCGTCTTCAACCGCCCATTCTGCAGCATTGGTATCCACTTGAAATAAAAGAGACAGGTGTCTGTTTTGAAATCATTATGTGGACAGTTGGCTTTAAGAATGTAACTCATTGCCGGGCAGTGGTGGCGCATGTCTTTAATCCCAGCACTTGGGAGGCAGAGGCAGGCTGATTTCTGAGTTCGAGGCCAGCCTGGTCTACAAAGTGAGTTCCAGGACAGCCAGAGATATACAGAGAAACCCTGTCTCAAAAAAAAACAAAAACAACAACAACAAAAAAGAATGTAACTCATCGAACTTTCTCTCATGTCAACAAGCATTACGAATATAACTATCTAAGTAACGATGGGCCTTCAGCACTCCACTTCCCTTACGGTATTTAATTCATGAAAATTCCAAATATTTAGTACATGGCCTTATTATCCAAGGAAGAATCAGTTCTAGAAAAGGCTACAAAATCAATTTAAAAACAATAGTTTCACTTTAAACAGAGAAAACCTTGAATACTAGAAATAAAAGTATAAATATATTTCCTAGCAGTTAGCATAATTTCTGTCACAAATATTAAGAGACAAAAATATTGAATCAAATATAAATTTAAGTTAAAGGTAAATTCTACAACAAAATTGTATGACAGCACCTTACGCTGACCTTCACTGTATGTTAACCTTGACAGTATGACCATAATTAGTTTTTCTTAACTATCCAAAGGCGTTCATTTCTTGTCTACGGGTTTCTTTTATTCATTTGAATCATCCTCTCATTAAATCTATTATGTTTATACTGCATCTTAGGAAAACACCCAACAATCAGAAACAACACCTTAGCCTTTATGAACGTTACTAACTAGCTAAGGACATTAGCGAGCATCTTTGTTGGGGATGCTTCCTTAACAGTAGAGTTTTACATTACAGAGAATCCAATGGGCAGCACTGAACAACAGGAAACATCTATGGAGTACTACACTTCATAAATATTTCAAGACATTTACAATCCCTCAACATAAATGTAACACAATAACAGAAAGACTTACTGTATATCCAACTGGAGTCTCAAGAGGAGTGTTTTGTTTCTGTTGACAACTAACATGGTAAAACGTAAAGAGCAAGTGGTGATGGTCGGTTAATGTGGCAGGGAGTTTGACCTTGACTTCCTCGTGAAAATCAGGAGACCTTCATACAAAGAAATACAAAACAAAAATCAATAGTCATTAATTTGTTTAAAATGGATAATGACTGCATTTGCTTATCTGACTGGCCTTAAGATTAACTTAGGTTCATGCATAGTCTTTTCTCTACTCCAGGGAAGTTTTTTCATCATCCTCATTTCTAAATAATTAACTTCTACTTTCAGGTGAGGGAGCAAACACTGTTTCTGAAATTGTTCATAATGTTTTTATGAATGAGCTAAGGTATCCTGCTTTTTGAAAATTCATTAATAATTACCATCTAGATAATGAGATCTCCATCACAATGGACACTGTACTATATTTATGAGCCAAACTTGGTACCCACTACACAGAGAAGTCAAACAAGTATTTTGGGCATATATTTTTAAGCCATACCATTTTCCTTTTGCTAGGGTACCAGCAAAGATACCCTTTGTGAGGGGTATCTCTAAAGATACCTAAACATTAAGTTAGGCTCTCTGTGGAATGCTTTCTTTCAAATGTTCCATTGTTAAAAGGAATAAATAATGTTAGCACACTGACTACTGTGGACGCAGTAGACAATAAAGACAAAATCAGAGAAAGCCTGCAAATTGAACTTGTCCAACAGCATAGAAGTACTCCTAACCATTACATTAATAAAAAGAATGTCATGCTTGATGTTCATGATACTTCTTCTCAACACAAGGAGTTGCCTCAAGGGACACTTTAATAGAATCTTGGCTGTTTTTCTTGATATACAAATAAAAAATACAACTCAATGGAGGCATCTTACTTTTCCATCCTCAGCATCTTTCAGAATTATACTCAGTGGAAATACAGCTAAGCCATATGGTTCCAACCACCTTTAAAGTGAAGGCTGTCCATCCTGCCAGGTAAGTTTCTTTCTCAGATGTCGATCACTCAATATTCTTCTTGTTCAAACAAGCCTTAAAACTACAATGGCAGGTGTGAAGTTGATCACAAAACACTAAGTGGAATTAGGCCTTAAATAAGGTAACAAGAAAGTGCTAATGCTTGCTGAGAGTCTGATGTCTAGTGAACATTTTCTAAGGCACGTCTCTTGTTACTACTAAACTCACCAATCATCACTGAATCATAAAAACTTGGATTTATAAGCAAAGTCAGGCAGTACTGCCACTTCATTTCCACTAATAATTAAAACAACAATAATAATGACCCAGCCAAAGTGAAAAAAATTTAGAAATTGTTGTTTTTATAGAAATATATTTCCCGTTATGCAGTATCTGGGTTCTTCACTTTTCCCTGAAATCACATTATAGGTATCTGTAAGAATTACTGATTTCAATATGTTGGTTTGTCACATTTGGACTAAATTTTTATTTTTGTGGTTGTTTTAAAGATAAACAAGACAACAATTTCCCTTTAAAGCTATGTAACTTTGTATAAATATGAATTGGACAGAGATGTCAAAAACCCCAGTATAATACCTAATTTTATATTCCTGAAGATCAGGAATAGGTTTCATATTTTTAAGTGGCTTTTAAAAATCTGGATAATAATATTTCTTGATATGAAATTGAAATTTTAGGGTCCATAATAAACTTTTAATAGACCATAGCCATAGCACATTACTGTAACATCACTGACTGACTACTGTGCTTTAGTGATACAGTAGCAGAACTCAGTGACTACAAGAGATGGTAGATAGCCATAGGTTTAGATTATACACTATTTAGTCCTTCATAGAAAATGTTTGTCGGCTCCTGATGGAAATCACATAGGTTAAGTACTTCAAAAGCAAAGTTAAACAGACTATTTCCAGTTTGAGATCAAAATATGATATGTGATACAGGCCTAAAAGAGCGTATAGAGTTTAGTAAACACAGGTTCAAGAAAGGCTCAGAAACAGAGAACACAAAAAACAGGAAGGAGAATATTGAGACTTAAATTTTGATTAGATTCCAGAGAACAGAAGGAGAACATCAAAGATGTCAAATTCTGAACCAGAAAGATGGTAGTATCATTATTAAAAACAGAGAGTGTTGTAAAGACAAACATGGAAACCAGGAATACAGAACAAGCAAACCAGTGTGTCTCATTGGTCAATGAAAAGATACATGAACACAAAAGGTCAAGATTAGAAATAATTTGGAAGTGTTCTGTTTAAATGTTAAAATAGAAGCGTTTCCATTGAATGCAGCAGAGAGAGATCACCTAGATATGGACACAGAATTGTGAGCAAAGATTTAGTATTTTGTGTGAAGTCACTACAGACAGAAAATCTCAAAAGGTAGACAGAACTTAACTGTGGCTGCAAAGTAAAGGTGAGAGAGACAGATGTTAAATGGGAACAGAAAGCAAGCACCACAACAGCACCAGGGAATAGCTCAGGGGCTTGTTGTAGGTGAAGCATAAGCTTCATTTTGAAAGTAAGGATAGAGCCAAGAAACAACTGTGATGGGCAAGAGATAGGAGCTGACCATATTCTGAAGAAGTGAATGGTACTGGGAGCAGATGTGAGTGAGTCACACTGAGAGGCGAAGGGTCATTGCTACTACTGAAAGAGAAGGAAAGGCAGACAAGTGTGGAGATGATCTCAGTCGTGAATAGAGAAATCATAGATCTCAAATGTGACAGCCATAATCAATAAGCTAGAAATGCAGAAAAAAAGTAGAAGCTGCAGGAAACTCCCATAGTTACTGTTTCATGAGAGAAAAAATACAAAATAAAACCAAACCAAAATGATCACAAGAATACTGTAAAGGGGCTAACAGAAGAGAAACGAAGGACTACAGCTGCTACATGTGATACATAATTCTGCAACAGCTCACCCATTAGGACAATTTTGTGATTTCCCCCCCCTTAAATAATTCAATAACTACCCCTCTCACACACAGAGAAACAAGAAAGTAAAAGCTATACAAGGTTAACAATTTCTCACAGAACTAACCCTAGAGAGCTACTAAATCAAAGGATCATGGGAGAGTGAACACATCACCCCTCCAAGGAGCGTGAGCAGAGCAGAGTTCAACAAAATAAGCAAGTATCTGAGGAAAATGATAAGGCAGAGATCAAAGGGCCAGACTAATCAATAACTATACAGAAAGAAACAGAATTTTAAAAAGACGTCCTTGTCTAACACCTGACATTTGACATGTCTACAAAGAAGAGCTGCGCATCTACAGACTGAAAATCGTCATTCTGATGTCAGTTGTGAATTTGGCACGTTCAGTGCAGCAAAGCATTTGGTAAACATACTAATGTGAGTGCTAACAATGCCACTAAGAAGTGAGTAACTTTGAAAGAAATATTGTAATTCAGTACCTGTTATGATATACTACGGCTGTATAGGCTTCCTTTGAAAATTCTGAACAGCTAGATTTACCAAAGATTACCTGTAACAAATAACAGCATGTTGAAACTTGGTTGTAATAAATGATGGATGGTTCACATCTATGTAAGAATTGTATGCTTTAATAACTACTTGAGAAAATGGGCAAAATTGGCCCAGTGAAGAACAATGTGCCTACTTATAAAAGCTCAACTGCTTAACTATCTTCTCAATGATAGACTCGTCTGACATTCAACCATTCAGAAAGCTTCTACAGTTATATTTCCATTCACTGAGTAATAAAATACATTTTTGTCCTCTTCCTCTTCCCTGTTTTTTTTGAGACAGGGCTTCCTTCATGTAATCAAAGGTGGCCTTGAACTTCACATGTAGTTGAGGACTGCCTTGACCTTAATGCTGGGACTATAGGCATGTGCCACCACGCCTAGTTTTATGCACCCAGGGCTTCATGCATGCTAGGCAAAGTCTCTAGCAACTGAACTACATCTTTAGCCCTCTTTCCTTTTTCTTAAAGGAAGTGAACATTCAGGGAATAACATCACTTTGTACTTAAAATAAGAAAATTACCCCAGCATGGTGGCATCAATATACAACGTGGTGGCTTTACTAAAACATGGGAGTCATTCTGAAGATCAAATATCAATCATTTATAAATGATACAAAGTACTATTTTTACATTATACTGTTTATCTTTTACTTCTCATACACCCTGCAGCCTCATAATGGAGGCACTCCACTTTAGACTTATGCACATATGTTAGTTTTAAATCCACCACATATAAAAAATGCACAGTAGTTACACAAAACTGAGCCAGCAACGTAGTTAGAGATTGATGTCATCGTCATCACTACTATGACTACTATGACAGGACAGTTTAGAAATGCCACAAATTAAACACTCTAAGTCTGGCAGCCTTCTTTACAGAGCATGTCGGTACACTTGGATATCAGACTGTAAAACAAGTCAGCTTATTTCTTTTGTAAAGAAGGTAACTGATATTTGTTTCTCTTCTAAAACTTCAAGCAGGTGATTCTATTTTAAACGAGTAGCAAATACAGTAACATTTACTCCCTCTGATAGGCTCTATTTAATCAATTTTCAAATGCTTTAGTATGCTTCTGTTTGTTTATTTTTGTTCTTATTTCAATTTGAGATAGAGTTGCATTATGTAGCCCAGGTTGGACTTGAATTTGATATGTAGTCCAGGCTGGTTTTAAATTCTCAATCTTCCTATATCAGCATCCCAAATACTAGGATTAAATGCAAGCATCACAATACCTAGTCACCTTAATATGCTTTTAAAACATTTTATTTCTGTGCCATAATTTCAAACACAACAATTGTCTTACTAACAATTATATAATCAAAGATTATATGGAGAACAGTCCTAGAACAGTCATAGTCTAAAACATAACAAATGCATTAGGTTCATGCATAAATTTTTTTCATAGCTGCCATTTATACTAACATAAAAGCATTATATTCTCATATAAATAATAACACACAGGTGAAAGGAACACAGCATCTTTCTTTATTTAGAAATGATCTCTTTTCACAAAGCAAAATATTTATCTATGCAACCAGAAGAGAACAAAGTAGAATGTGTTCAGTTTTGATCATCAGATATGTAGTCTGTCCCTCAGCAACAGAGTTGAACACTAATTAAGAGCTAAGCACTATGCTAGCATCAAGATACAGATATATGTGAGACAGGGTCCCTGCCCTCAAGGAGCTCACAATCTAATGCATATAATAAATAAACAGGCAACCATATTGTATAAGGAGCGAGAAAATTCTGTCCCAACACCAAAAGAGGGTGGGTCTAACTGCCCATGTTGGTGGGGTGTACCCAGTGCTGTGTGGAAGATGCCAGGAATGTGCTAAGACATGGAAGATTTTGGAAAGTAAACAATGCAACATTCTTTGAGATATACAACATCTTCCATAAAGCTCAAACCTACATGGCAATTCATATACAGCATCTGCTTGGACAGATATGACCTCAATCAAAATAGAACATTTATTCATTTAGTCAAAATAATGATCTAGTAAAGAATAAAATGCTAGTTTCAAGCTTCAGAAATAAATTCCACATCTATTCAGTAAATATTTATTCAACTCAACATGTTGTATGTTAAGTCCTGAAATAGCTGCTGCAAGAGAATACAAAGATGAATAATTTGTGTTCACTGGTATCAAGGACATCTACATTCGGATACAAGTGTGGCAACAGGAAAGAAGAAAGACATCTTTCCCAGTGAGTAGAAAAATCTAAAAAACCTGATCATGCTCAGCCAAGTATCTTCATCATATTTGCACTGTCTGAGGCTAAATCATAGGCCCTAGCATACACCTATTCTGTGTTTCTAACTTCAATTACCCCAAAATCTCAACTGTCACAGAACTTGAATTCATTAGCACTGGCAGTTGTGGTAGTCCAGCATCACCTCAGGCTAGCCACAACAGACTTCTAACTTATCTTACATCAAAGTACTCGATGTACTCATGACTCTCAGGGACAGTCCTGGACCTCCCCTGCTCCTCTTTCCAGACCCACTGTCACTACCACTTCACGTTAGAACAAGGAGAAAGGAATTCTTGGTAAGATGCTTACTTGTTATCCCATCAGGCATCCTCTCCCACCTCTGAACACCTTCTGGTCGACTCTGGGTCAATCTTTCATAAAGCACATCACAATTCTCAATGGGTGTTTTCTTTGTAATTACTATTTAGCTTAGAGCCACAGAGATGAGTGAATTCCAGCAAGATTCAGCCTGGACACTGGGCATTTTAACAACTCCCTAGATATAGCTAATATGTACCCAAGTCTAGTCTCTAGGAGCCATCTGCAAAGGACAACGTCACCTCCTACCACCCTCACCTGCCATTCTCCTAATTAGGGGATGAGGAAAATTAGAATCACAAGTGCCAAATGTAAAGCAAAGTCACCTACTATTTGAGAGAGTTCCCTAGACAGACATAGCTGCAGTCTCACTGTATTGCTTTCTCTCGATTACAAGATTTATTCATCTTTGCATCTCTGGGAGTACTTCACATATGCCAAGTACTCATGAATAACTAGAAATAAGCATATTACTATCTACTCAGGAAGTGATGCAGTCAGAAATATGGTTTAAAAGAATACATTCTATGGCAGTTTAGACCTTCTAATCAGTGATATAAAACACAACAAAACTCATCTATTTGAATAAAGGGTAAGAGAAGAACAGTGAAGAGCAGCTCTTACCGGCATTGCATTGCTCGGGTCTTCCCCATACATAAACTGGACTTTCACCGTGATGTTTCTGGCAGAACCTTGACGGTTGGCAAAATTAAGACTTTGAGGGTAAATGTAGAGAAGATTTCTGTAAAACCAAGAAGTGTAAGTAACAGTGAGTGCATATCTAAGAATATTATGGATATAAGCTCTAATGTATACATATCTAACAATATTGTATGCCTTTCACTAAATATCACAAAAAAGACAACGTATTCAATTACCATTAGCCAGTGCCTGTGCTGAATACTTCCATGTACTTGATCCTTAGAGCAATACTCAAATACAAAGCAACCAAATATATCCTGATTTTACAAATGAACTGAAATCCAGAAAGCTTACTCATTTTCATATGCAAATTAAACACCAAAGCAGAAGACAGATCATAAACCAATCAGACTCCAAACATTTTCTTTCTTCTATAAGAGGCTTCTGAGAATTAAGTATGAGCTAAAACATTACCAAGAATTTAAATGACACTTCTGATTCTATTTTAGGTCCTCCAAGCAGATACAAACAAAACAAGCTTCACAAATGTGTTTTTGGTATGAGTCTGAGCAAAAAACTTACGTGGAACAATGTGCCACATTATAATTCAAAACTATATTGTAGAAACCACAATAATAGCTCATTAGTAAAATACTGGCCATGCAAACAAGAAACCTCAGTTCAAGCCCCAGAACTGACACAAAAGCTGAAGACATGCCAGTAATACCAGCATTGGCAGGCAGAGACAGGAGGCCCCTGGGCCCTACTCAACATCCAATCTAAGCTACTCATTTGAGCTTTAGGCTCAGTGTGAAATCCTGTCTCAAAAAATAAGTTGGATACCAACTTATATGAAAATGTACACATATATATGTATGTGGATATAATATAAAAGATACAATAGTGTCAGGTAGTTACTATAAAATAATTATATTCTACCCTGCATGTATCAGACATATTTCCAGTTCATAACTGTATATCTTACACAATTTAATAATCCCTGCTGTAAATATAAAGAAGAGAAATAATTCAACCAAAAGCACATGAATAAGGGTTAAAAATGAGTTACACCTGGGAGATGGCCAGATGGCCATGAGAAGGAGTGGAGTCTGCAGCTGCTGGAGGTTAGTGGGCAGACATCTTCAGTACATGCCAGAGACCCGGCATGGGAGAGGCTCCCAAGAACCAATGGGAGTGACCTTAGCTGAGACTCACAGCAGTGGGGGTATAGAACCGGAAGAGGCTACCTCTTATACACAGGTAGGAACCTCAGTGGAGTGATAGAGACACCAACCCACAAAACTTTCGACCCAAAATTTATCCTGCCTACAAGTGCAGGGGTGGGGGATGGAGCATAGACTGAGGGAATGATCCACCAATAACCAGCCCAACTTGAGACCCATCTCATGGGCAAGCACCAATCCCTGACACTATTAATGATATTCTGTTATACTTGCAGACATGGCAGTCCTCTGAGAGGTTCCACCCAGCAGCTGACTCAGACAGATGCAGAGACCCACAGCCAAACAGTGGATGGAGCTTGGGGACTCTTATGAAAGAGTTAAGGGAAGGACTGACGGCCTGAAAGGGGATAGGAAGTCCACAGGAAGACTAACAGAGTCAACTAACCTGGACACTTGTGGATTCTCAGAAACTGAACCACCAATCAAAGAACATACATGAGTTGGACCTAGGCCCCTGCATATATGTAGTGGATGTGCAGCTCAGTCAGGACCAACAGGAGCAGGGCCTGTCCCAAAAGCTGCTGCTGTGGAACCCATTCCCTTAACTAGGCTGGCTTGTCTGGCCTCAGTGAGAAAAGAAGCATCTAGCCCTAAAGAGACTTAATGTGCAGTCTGGGGTGGGTCAGGGGAGACTCAGGGAGGACCCCACTCTCCCACAGGAGAAGGGGAGAGAGGATGGGGGAGGGGCTGTGGGGGGGGGACTAGAAGAGTGGACAGCAATCGGGATATAAAGTGAATAAATTAAAGACAAAAGAAAAAGAAGCATAAAATGAAAAAGCTAAATGACTTATCCACAGAAAGAGAGACACAGACAGAGAAACAGAGAGACTTTATGTGAAGACCATTGCTTAGGGCTGATGAACAAAGCTTTTATATCAACAAGACCCTGAAAAACAACTGCTAGGGCAGAGTGGTATGGCAATATATAACTTCTTAAAAAACATGTTTTTGATTCAAAAAATTTACTTCTAGTCTAAGAAGAGAATTATACATAGGAATAGATAAGTCTGATGAAACTAATTCATTACAATATTTTTATAATCAAGTATAACTAAAATAACTGTAAAGAGATATACTGTTTACCTCACGATGTTACAAATCCCAAATAAAAGTTTGAAATATTCCTAAGCCTGAAACCTCTGAGCACTTCTAACTTTTTAATTAATTTCTTTATTGGATATTTTATTTATATTTCAGATGTTATCCCCTTTCCCCATTTCCCCCCACCCATAACCCCCTACTCCTGCTTCTATGAGGATGTGCCCCCACCAACACATCCACTCCCACTTCCCCACCCTCAAATTCTCCACACTAGGGCATCCAGTCTTTAATGGACCAAGGACCTCCTCTCTCACCTATGTCCCACAAGGCTATACTCTCCTACATATACAGCTGGAGCCATGGGTCCCTCCCTATGTGCTCCCAGGCTGCTGGTTTAGACCCTGGGAGCTCTGGATGGTTGGTATTGTTGCTCTCCCCATGGGACTGCAAACCTTTTTAGCTCCTTCAGTCTTTTCTCTAAACTCCTCCATTGGGAACCCCATGATCAGTTCAATGGTTAGCTGTGAGCATCCGCCTCTGCATATGTCAGGCCTGGGAGACCTCTAAGGAGACAGCTATACCAGGATCCTGTCAGCATGCACTTCCTGGCATCCACATCAGCGTCTACCTCTGGTGACTGCACATGGGATGGATACCCAGGTGACGCAGTCTCTGGATGGCCCCACTTCAGTTTCTGTCCCATACTTTGTCTACATATTTGCTCCCACGGGTATTTTGTTATTCCTTCTAAGAAGGACCAAAGCACCTATACTTTGATCTTCCTTATTCATGAGCTTCATGTGGTCTATGAGTAATATCTTGGGTATTGAGAGCTTTTATATTCACTTATCAGTGAGTGCATACCATGTATGTTATTTTGTGATTGGGTTACCTGACATCAGGATATTTTCTAGTTCAATCCATTTGCCTAAGAATTTCATAAATTCATTGTTTTTAATAGCTGAGTAGTACTCCATTGTATAAATGTACCACATTTTCTGCACCCATTCCTCTGTTGAAGGACATCTGGGTTCTTTCCGGCTTCTGGCTATTATAAATAAGGCTGCTATGAACATAGTGGAGCATGTATATGTCCTTGTTATATGCTGGAGCATCTTCTGGGTATATGCCCAGGAGTGGTGTAGCTGGGTCCTCAGGTAATGCTATGTCCAATTTTCTGAGGAGCCGCCAGACTGATTTCCAAAGTGGTTGCACCATCTTGCAGTCCCACCAACAATGGAGGAGTGTTCCTCTTTCTCCACACCTTCGCCAGCATCTGCTATCACCTGAGTTTTTGATCTTAGCCATTCTGACTGGTGTGAGGTGGAATCTCAGGGTTGTTTTGATTTGCATTTCCCTGATGACTCAGGATGTGAAACACTTCTTTAGGCCATTCTCGGCAATTCGAGTTATATCAGTTGAGAATTCTTTGTTTAGCTCTGTACCCCATTTTTTAATAGGATTATTTGGTTGTCTGGAGTCTAATTTCTTGAGTTCTTTGTATATATTGGATATTAGCCATCTATTGGATGTAGGATTGTAAAAAATTTTCTGAATCTGTTGGTTGCCGTTTTGTCCTATTGACACAGTGTCCTTTGTCTTACAGAAACTTTGCAATTTTATGAGATCACATTTGTCAATTCTTGAGCTTAGAGCATAAGCCATTGGTGTTCTGTTCAGGAACTTTTCCCGTGTCCAAGTAAATTCATTTTTTTTTTTGAGACAGGATATTACTATAGCACTGGGTGGTTTGGAACTCCCTATGTAGACCAAGGCAACCTCAAAAACAGAGAACTGCCAGCCTCTGCTTCTGCTTCTGTGTCTGTCTCAAAATTAAAGGTGTGCAGGACTATGCCTAGACTTTTTTTTTAAATGAAACTTTTCAAGTCTTGGCATCATAAAAAAAAAAATCAGTTCAGTGTAAACAAGCTTTTTTTTTAATTATAATATCAAATAAAATCGACTTTCAACCAAAAGTTATTAAAAAATGTAAGGAAGGACACTTCATACTCATCAAAGGAAAATCTACCAAGATGAACTCTCAATTCTGAATATCTATGCGCCAAATGCAAGACCACCCACCTTTATAAAAGAAACCTTACTAAAGCTCAAAGCACACATTGCACCTCACACAATAATACTGGGAGACTTCAACACCCCACTCTCAGGAATGGATAGATCATGGAAACAGAAACTAAACAGTGATAGAGTGAAACTAACAGAAGTTATAAACCAAATGGACCTAACAGATATCTATAGAACATTTAATCTTAAAGCAAAAGAATATGCCTTTTTCTCAACACCTCATGGTACCTTCTCCAAAATAGACCATATAATTGGGCACAAAACAGGCCTAAACAGATTTGAAAAAACTGAAATAATCCCTTGCATCCTATCAGATCACCATGGTCTAAGGCTGGTCTTCAATAACGACAAAGACAATGGAAAGCCCACATTGACATGGAAACTGAACAACACCCTACTCATTGATAATCTGGTCAGGGAAGAAATAAAGAAAGAAACTAAAGACTTTTTAGAATTTAATGAAAATGATGACACATCATACCAAAACCTATGGGATACAATGAAAGCAGTGCTAAGAGGAAAATTCATAGCTCTAAGTGCATACAAAAAGAAACTGGAGGGAGCTTACACTAGCAGCTTGACAACACACCTGAAAGCCCTAGAACAAAAAGAAGCTAATACACCCAAGAGGAATACAAGGCAGGAAATAATCAAACTCAGGGCTGAAATCAACCAAATAGAAACAAAAAGAACTATACAAAGAATTAATAAAACCAGGAGCTGGTTCTTTGAGAAAATCAACAAGATAGATAAACCCCTAGCCAGACTAATCAGAGGACAGAGAGACAGTATCCAAATTAATAAAATCAGAACTGAAAAGGGCGACATAACAACAGAAACTGAGGAAATTCAAAAAATCATTAGATCCTACTACAAAAGCCTATACTCAACAAAATTGGAAAATCTGGATGAAATGGACAATTTTCTAGACAAATACCAGTTACCAATGTTAAATCAGGACCAGATAAACCACCTAAACAGTCCCATAACCCCAAAAGAAATAGAAGCAGTCATTAAAAGTCTCTCCACAAAAAAAAGTCCGGGACCAGACGGTTTTAGTGCAGAATTCTATCAGACCTTCAAGGAAGACCTAATACCAATTCTCTTCAAACTATTCCACAAAATAGAAACAGAAGGAACACTACCCAATTCATTCTATGAAGCCACAATTACGCTCATACCTAAACCACACAAAGACCCAACAAAGAAAGAGAACTTCAGACCAATCTCCCTTATGAACATTGATGCAATAATACTCAATAAAATTCTAGCAAACCGAATCCAAGAACACATCAAAACGATCATCCATCATGATCAAGTAAGTTTTATCCCAGGAATGCAGGGATGGTTCAATATTCGGAAATCCATCAATGTAATCCATTTTATAAACAAACTCAAAGAAAAAAGCCACATGATCATATCACTAGATGCTGAGAAAGCATTTGACAAAATTCAACATCCCTTCATGATAAAAGTCTTGGAAAGATCAGGAATTCAAGGACCATACTTAAACATAGTAAAAGCAATATACAGCAAACCAGTAGCCAACATCAAACTAAATGGAAAGAAACTTGAAGCAGTCCCACTAAGATCAGGGACTAGACAAGGTTGCCCACTCTCCCCCTACCTATTCAATATAGTACTTGAAGTCTTAGCCAGAGCAATTAGACAGCAAAAAGAAGTCAAAGGGATACAAATAGGAAAGGAAGAAGTCAAAATATCGCTATTTGCAGATGATATGATAGTATACTTAAGTGACCCCAAAACTTCCACCAGAGAACTCCTAAACCTGATAAACAACTTTAGCAAAGTGGCTGGATATAAAATTAACTCAAGCAAATCAGTAGCCTTCCTCTACTCAAAAGATAAACTGGCTGAGAAAGAAATTATGGAAATGATACCTTTCACAATAGTCACAGATAATATAAAATACCTTGGTGTGAACCTAACCAAGCAAGTCAAAGACCTGTATGACAAGAAGTTCAAGCCCCTGAAGAAAGAAATCGAAACAGATCTCAGAAGATGGAAAGATCTCCCATGCTCATGGATTGGAAGGATTAATATAGTAAAAATGGCCATCTTGTCAAAAGCCATCTACAGATTTAATGCAATCCCCATCAAAATTCCCACTCAATTCTTCACAAAAATAGAAATAGCAATCTTAAAATTCATTTGGAATAACAAAAAACCCAGGATAGCAAAAACTACTCTCAGCAATAAAAGAACTTCTGGAGGAATCACCATCCCTGATTTCAAGCTGTACTACAAAGCAATAGTGATAAAAACTGCATGTTATTGGAACAGAGACAGGCAGGAGGATCAATAGAATAGAATAGAAGACCCAGAAATGAACCCCCCATACCTATGGTCACTTGATCTTTGACAAAGGAACTGAAACCATCCAGTGGGAAAAAGACAGCATTTTCAACAAATGGTGCTGGTCCAACTGGAGGTCAGCATGTAGAAGAATGCAAATTGATCCATACTTATCTCCTTGTACAAAACTCAATTCCAAGTGGATCAAGGATCTCCACATAAAACCAGCTACACTGAAACTAATAGAAGAGAAACTGGGGAAAAGCCTCAAACACATGGGTACAGGAGAAAAGTTCCTAAACAAAACACCAATGGTTTGTGCTCTAAGACCAAGAATTGATAAATGGGGCCTCATAAAACTTCAAAGCTTCTGTAAAGCAAAGGACACAGTCAATAGGACAGAGCAGCAACCAACAGATTGGGAAAAGATCTTCACCAACCCTACATCTGATAAAGGGCTAATGTCCAAGGTGTACATAGAACTGAAGAAATTAGACTCTAGACAAATCAAAGAACCCTATTAAAAAATGGAGCACAGAGCTGAACAAGGAATTCTCAACTGAGGAAGCTCGAATTGTTGAGAAGCACCTAAGGAAGTGTTCAGCATCCTTAGTCATCAGGGAAATGCAAATGAAAACAACCCTGAGATTCCACCTCACACCAGTCAGAATGGCTAAGATCAAAAACACAGGTGACAGCAGATGTTGGTGAGGATGTGGAGAAAGAGGAACACTCCTCCACTGCTGGTGGAATTGTAAATTGGTACAACCACTATGGAAAGCAGTCTGGCGGTATCTCAGAAAATTGAACATAGTGTTACCTGAGGACCCAGTTATTCCACTCCTGGGCATATACCCAAAAGATGTTTCAACATGCAACAGGGACACATGCTCCACTATGTTCATAGCAGCCTTATTTATAATAGCCAGAAGTTGGAAAGAACCCAGATGTCCTTCAACAGAAGAACGGATGCAGAAAATGTGGTACATTTATACAATGGAGTACTACTCAGCTATTAAAAACAATGATTTCATGAAATTCTTAGGCAAATGGATGGAGCTGGAAAATATCATCCTGAGTGAGGTGACTCAATCTCAAAAGAACATACATGGTATGTACTCACTGATAAGTGGATATTAGCCCAAAAGCTCACAATACCTAAGACACAACACATAAGACCACATGAAACTCAAGAAGAAGAAGGAAGACCAAAGTGTGGGTGCTTTGGTCCTTTCTAGAAGGAGTATTAAAAGTTTCAACCAGAGCTCCCCAAGTCTAAATCTCCAGCCTGAGAGCACAAAGGGAGGGACTCATGCCTCCACCTGTATAGGTAACTGAGGGTGGCCTTGTCAGACATCAGTGTAAGTGGAGGGCCATGGTCCCCGAAAGTTTGGATTCCCTAGTGTTTGGGAATTCGAGAGCAGGGAGATGGGGCTGGGAAGTTGTTTGGAGCACACCCTCATAAAAATAGGAGGAGTGGGTATGGGATAAGGAATTTTGGGGGAGAATGGGAGAGGAGATAACATTGAAAGTTAAATACGTAAAATATCCAATTAAAAAAAAAAACAGATAAAGGGTCTGAAAAAAAAAGAGAGAGTTTACTTAATTCATATTATTTTCAAAAGTTTCTAAGAGATGCTAACTGGCTAAGATCTTATTTTAAGCTTTCCACAAAAGAATTTAAGTCTCTGTTTAATATTCTCAAGAGACATGTAAATCCTAATTTCTCTTAACAATTAATTGACAAAAGAGTAGTAATCTCAAAAAAAGTAGAAGAAGCTATTATTAATCGATATATTATATAGTCTGATTAGTTGTCGGCTGTGCTATAACAGTCCTTTGATAAAAGGGATTATTAATATAGATTTATATTTCTTTAAATAATGTCTGCATGACTCTCTTAGTGTGGAAGGAGCGGCGGTTGGTGCTTCTGCCCTGATTTTACAAGAACCCTGAAAAATTGGCTTTACAAACAAAAGAGGGGGAACGGTACCCCCCACCCAGGAGTCCCCCTGAAATACTCTCCATCATACCTTGGTCACCTTTAACTCTCTAAAACTGAAAGCTCATGGCAAATCTGCTGCTGACTGCCTCTGGCATCACCGAGACCAATAAAAACTATGCCACAGATATGGGGAAGGACACTCTTACCCTTAAAGGGAATAGCGCAGACCCAGTTCCCTTATGGGGCTGAGGATTGATATGCCTGTTTGATACCACAGAAGGCACAGCTAATTGGCTACCAAAAAGATTAATGAAATAAATAGATACCCCCACAAAGCCAGGCCCAACCATAAATAAAATGAATAACAATTTACATCCAGGGAAGAGAAATCTCCCTGAGAATTCCCTTCTTTTTCCTTTCCAGGTAAAAATGAATCACCTGTGATGTTTTGCTGGCCTCCGAACTTATACTACTCAGACCTTTGAAGGGCCATTGACAAGAACATCAAACAGCTAGAGATTGACATCATTAATCTGAAGAAATCCCTCATTTCACTGTCTGAAGAGACCTACAAAAATCGCAAATATCCTTATTGGACTTGATTTACTCTATTATAATAGAAAAGGCTGTGTACAGCTCTTGACTGTGTACAACCCTTAAAGAATAATATTGCCTTTACATAGACAAGACAGGGATGGTTAAAGAAAGCATGAAATAGGTCAGAGAAGGCCCTGAGAAAAGACAGAGAGAGAAAGAGACTGATGAATGCTGGTACAAGAATTGGTTTTCAACCTCTCCAGGGTTATCAACCCTACCTCCTCTCATCTTGGGACCATTATTTGGGTTCTTTTTGCTTATTTCTGCTGGTCCCTGGGCCTCAAATAGGCGGACTAACTCTGTGAAACAACAGATAAATAATTTGGTAGCAAAACCTACTCAGATACATTATCATAGGTTAGCTACGGAGGACCATGAGACTCTAGATGAGGTTGTTACTTTATACAGGGTATTCCCAAAACCCATCTCGACCCAACCTAAAAGAGGGTACTTCCACCCCTAGACCAGGCAGAGAGGGGCCACCCAGAACCCCCTCTGACAGGCGACCTGAATTCTTGCTTAGGCTGCAAGGCTAAGCACTGCAAGGGAATATTAATAAAAGTTAAAAATATCTCTCTGGGTTCCCTGAGGGACAAGCCTGACTGCATAGGGGTTGATGTCAAAAGTATCCCCTCTCCAGGAAAAAGACATTGGGAAGGGTATGGCCCTCATGCCTCACTGGACAATGACAGGGGGACCGAAGCCATTACAAGGTCCCCTTCAATTACTGGAGGTCAGGCCTCTATCCACACCTTCACAAGATTAGAATCGCCACAGCCCTTCTATACTTAGAGAAGGGAGGAGATGTCAAGGGCAGCCCTGCTTACACACTGAAGGCCTAACATCAGCCATAGGCCTAAAATCAGCAATAGGCCTGTCATACATGTATACTAACACCAAGTCTTGGGTCTCTGTGGAAAAACATTGAAACAGATGGCTATAAGCTATTGTAAACAGGCAGTTTTTGTGACAATTTACCAGCCTGAGTAGTCATAGACCTTGTAAATAGGTAGCCTTGGCAGATATTGCCAACTTAGATAAGGACAAGTGAATCATAGGCAGAGTCATAGTGACCTGTCCCCTGAACCCTCACCCAGCCAATACCCTGTTCTGAAAGATATCTGTATTCCCCCTGAACACCCACACTCCAGTGTCATCCCCTTCCCCACTTCCTGCCTTTTTGTGTTTATAACCCTTGTGTGAATGAGTGTAAATTACAATTTGAAAAAAATAAACTATATACATAAAAAAAGAAAAAGAAAATATGCAATAAAAAAGGAAAAAATAAAAAAATACAATGTATTATTTCAAATATTGCATAAATTTCCTTCACGCACTATATATATGAACCATAAATGAATTCCACACTTAGACTTTGGTTTTAGCCCCCAAGATATTTTAGTACATACACAAGTATTCTAAAGAATCTCAAACTATCAGACAGTTATAGTCTCAAGCATTCTGGGTAAAGGATATTCAATCTATTGGACTGGTTAATTACTATGGACTCCCTTGACAACGTGCAGCAGTATTTACTGATGGAAGAGGATCTAGTGGGGGGGGGACAGACTCCAGAGCAGGGATGTGGAGAGTCACTATCATACTATCATGCCGGTGGGAAATTCTTGTGTGTGTGTGGGGGGAGCAACAAGGAAGGGAGAAGCAAAAGAGAGAAGGTAGGCAAAACCGTATTTTTAAAATACTAGCACACGTGGATTTAAGAGTTTTTAAAAATATCTTTCTACTTTAAATATATATATTTTTTACTTTAAATATTTTTAATAGTGAAAAACCATAAAATTTCCAATAAGAGATAAGAATGTCTTTTTAAAAAAGCATTCATCCACAAATACTAATGAAATGGAGGACAGTACTCAAAATACAAGGGTACAATGCAATTTAAAGAGGGTTAACTAGTTAACTAGTTAACCTAGCTAGCATGGTCCATATAGCATACATAGTTTTAATGAAAAGGAGAAATCAAAGATGATTACAACTAGCCAACTGAAATATTTATTAGTCACCCCATAAATATTATACAGAATGTTAAACCACAGGGAATCAAAGGAAGATTTGGACCGCTGAGATGGCTCAGCAGGTAAACATGATTGCCACTAAGACTGGCAACTGCAGATGGAAGGAGTGTAGACTGCTGCTGTTGGTTGTCCTCTAACCTGCAACATGCTGTGAGCACGCACACACACACACACACACACACACACTCAGCACACACATACCATATATACACACTACACATACAAATACCATATATACACACTACACACCCCCACACCCCCCACATATACATCACACACATACCACACACACTCACATACACACACACCATACATACACTCACATCACACCACACACATATACATACACCATACTCATACACACACAACACACATAT